>NC_053162.1:111699651-111709651 GCF_016835505.1 Polypterus senegalus | reverse complement strand
CCAAGATTCTACCATGAATTGAAAGCACGGGCCAATTGCGGCCCGTATCGGCTACCAAGAATTGACCAATCGCGCCCGCTTCGCTACCAAGAATTGGCCAATGACGGCTCGCTCTGCTACCAAGAATTGACGAATCACGACTACCAAAACTCAAGAGGGCGGCCAACCTCTTGTCAGTTAATGTATTCTGCAAAAGCTTCTTCGAGTCGGCACACAGAGACGCTTCGATTTGCGTTGCTTTTGAACTGTCTAAAAATGTTACTCACTAGTGTCGGTTTGTGCAGATATATTTACGCTCACCTACACATGTTCTGAATGATTTTTAAACATTCTTGGTTAAGTTTCTTACATTTACTAAATATTTGTGCAACACGTGTAAAGGCAGATATAATAATGTATAAATACAGTATAATAAACACTGAATTGTATAATCATAGTTTAATTTTACAGAGTGAGCTTTAAAAATACTATGAAGTGCTCATTAATTATAAAAATACAAATCATAGAGAAAATCAACTATGTGTACATATTTTCTACAAAAGACCCTTGGGAAGTCTTTCTGGTATATAAATATATATGTATATATATGTACCTGTAAAAACAAAAGATTGGTATGCTTTTTTTTTAAATATTTAACACTAAATTATTCTTATAAAGCAGACCTACACCTTTAATACTCTGATGATTCTACTCATGCTGTAGAATTGCATATATATTATAGATATACATGCTGTAAAATAGCATGCATATTATAGATATATATAGTTAATTATATATATATATCCATATATATTATATATATAGTTAATTATATATCATGCCATAGAATAGCATACATATTATAGATATATATAGTTAATTATATATATATATATATATATATATATATATATATATATATACTCAGCAAAAAAGAAACGTCCCTTTTCAGGACTGTGTATTTCAACAATAATGTTTTAAAAATCCAAATAACTTTACAGATCTTCATTGTAAAGGGTTTAAACAATGTTTTCCATGCATGTTCAATTAACCTAATCAATGAATTAACATGCACCTGTGGAATGGTCGTGAAGACTTTAACAGCTTACAGAAAGTAGGCATTGAAGGTCACAGTTCTAAAAACGCAGGACACTAAAGAGACTTGTCTACCGACTGTGAAAAACACCCAAAGAAAGATGCCCAGGGTCCCTGCTCATCTGCGTGAACGTTTCTTAGGCATGCTGCAGGGAGGCATGAGGACTGCTGATCATCCTCGCAGTGGAAGAGCCTGGATCTCGATCCCATTGAGCACGTCTGGGACCTGTTGGATCGCAGGGTGAGGGCTAGGGCCATTCCCCCCAGAAATGTCCAGGAACTTGCAGGTGCCTTGGTGGAAGAGTGGGGTAACATCTCACAGCAAGAACTGACAAATCTGGTCCAGTCCATGAGGAGGAGATGCACTGCAGTACTTCAAGCAGCTGGTGGCCACACCAGATACTGACTGGTACTTTTGAATTTGAGCCTCCCTTCATTCAGGGACACATTGTGAAACATTTTTAGTTTATGTCTTATGGTGTTGACTCTTTTAGTGTTCATACAAATATTTACACATTAAGTTTACTGAAAGTAAAAACAGTTGAAAGTCAGAGGACGTTTCTTTTTTTTGCTGAGTGTCTATCTATCTTTCTATCTATCTATCGATATAGATATATATCTTATATATATATATATATATATATATATATACGAGTAGAATATATATATATATATATATATATATATATATATATATATAGTTAATTATGCTTGTTTACTAGAACACATATAGCTATTTTGCACTAAGTATATAAACGTTTCCCTTTGCAATATTTCCAAATATTTATTTTTACCTACTTCAAGAATGTCAGTTTGTGCAGATATAATTACATTTACCTGCACATTTTTTGAATGATTTTTAAACATTCTTGGTTAAGTTTATTACATTTATTAAATATTTATGCAACAAGTGTAAAGACATGTATAATAATTTATAAATATAATAAACATTGAATTGTATAATCAGTTCAATTTTACACAGTGAGCTTTAAAAATAATATGAAGTGCTCTATAATTATAAAAATACAAATCATAGAAAGTGAAAAGTTTTTTTCTTGACTTTATCTTTGCCAATTTAAAAACTTTAAACTGAATTGTTTGGGCGAGTTAATTTTTATCTGAAAATGATAAATCAACTATGTGTACATATTTCCTACAAAAGACTCTTGGAAAGTCTTTCTGGTATATAAAGACCAATGAATTACTGCAGTAAAATTATATATATACTGTGTATATATGTACCTGTAAAACAAGAGACCGGTATGCTTTTTTTAATACTTAACACTAATTTCACAAATCGTTCATATCAAGGCCAATATAGAATAATAATAATACTCTATATTAACATTGATGTTATAAATTATGCTTATAAAGTAGACCTACACCTTTAATACTCAGACAATGCTATATATATATATATATATATATATAAGTGCTGTTTACTGTTTACTTTGCAATATTTCCAAATATTTAATTTTACCTACTTCAAATTAATTGTCAGCATCAACTAGAATATATTACTTTCCAAATGTTATAAATATATACAAACACAAATCTGTGCACTATTATTTATTAAATCTTATTGTGCTTTCATTTTTATTTTATCCTTCTTGATTATGCTGTGCAGCCGTCTCAGACGATAGTAAAGGCACTTTATAAGGAAGTGAAATGCATTATTATTTGTTATAATTATGATTCAATAGAATGGGCAGGCAGTAAGTGTGATTTTTAACTTTGCTTGTTGTCTGTGTGTTCCTTGACAAATCATACACTAAACAGTTTTCGTTTAATCAAAAAAGAAAAATAAACAAACTACAACTGCAATGTAGGATTCAAGGCACCGTTCGTTGAAGAGAAAGTTTTTTTCCATTCGCAATGTGCCTTGAGCGGATTCGAACTCGCGTCCCTGCAGTAATTTTTGGTAGTTCGTCTCTCAAGAATTGCAGCCGTACCTCGACTCATGCGCGATATCCTATAGACAAGCGGTGGCGCAATTGTAGAGTCTTCGCCTCTAACGCCGACATTCGAGGTTCGATTCCCGAGAGGGGATGTACTGACTATGTACGCCGCTACCCGATTCATTTTACCTTCCCATCTCCTTGGTTTGGGACGTATGAAAAAATATTAGGTTAACGCAGAATCATGTTACGTTATTTTTAAAATTTTCCCTTTCTTAGCACAAGCACAGTTGAGAAGCTTCGATGCATGTACTCCATAACGCGCTAAAAATAACGCATTTAATCACACTTTCAATTCCAAGCAAACGGAACTTTTGTCAATGCATGATTTCCTGGTACATCCATTACACTGATGCACACATCACAGCTACAAAAATGTTAGAGTCGGAATAAAGCGCGTTCCTACGACTGATCATTTCACTTCCCGAAGCCTTGATAAAAGCATGGTTTTGTGCACACTGAAAAGCAAGCAAAATTAGATGCATTACAGAAAGCGGACTTTGTGGCTCTTACTGGGGATCATTGGACTTCCGTGACCGTTAGTAATTCTAAATACATCTAATTACAAAATGTTCAATGATCACACTGTTTTAGCCTAATGTACAAAATAATTTTGGCTAATGTTACTCAGAGTTTAAAGAGTAAGCTTGTCAAATTACCTTTTATGTTTCTGACTTATTTTTTAAGAAGAAAAACTGCACTTTATGGTGAAATTTTGGTTATTATTATTTAAAGACAATACTATTCTGAAAATGTACTTAAAGTACTTAAACTACCACTTTATTTTTAAGTCTGCCCAATTTTAACCAGGGATGATATTTTTGTTTCTGTTTTGAATTCAAATGCAGTATAAAAGCTTTTTTTTCAGAAAGTAAAACAGCTTCAGTTTATAATATTCATGTCCATGTCTATTATTTGATTCTGTCGCCCACTAAAACCGTTTTTAAATAAAAAAAAACATTTGCGATTTGGGGCAAATTCGTGTGCGATTACATACGATTAATCAAGATTAATTCTTACACAGCCTCTAATTAATTGGATTAATTTTTTAATTTAGTCCCACCCTAATATATATATGTAGATATATATATGTAGATTTGTATATATATGTGTATATACAGTATATATGTAGATATGTATATGTTGTATATACAGTATGTATATATATGTGTATAGATGTGTATATGTATATATATATATATGTTTATATGTATATATATGTTTATATATGTGTCTGTGTGTGTGTGTATATATATATATATATATATATATATATATATATATATATATATATATATATATATATATATATGCCAGCAACACTCATGACAATTACAAAACAATTACATTGTCAATCATGTTACGTTATTATTAAAATGTTTCCTTTTCTTTTACTTCTCGCTGCCAATCGAGCTATTTTGCTATATATATATATATATATAAATAGATAGATATGACAACAACACTCATATCAATGACAAAACAATTACATTAACAATCATCTTACGTTATTTTTAAAATGTTTGCTTTTCTTATATATATATGTGTGTGTGTGTGTGTGTGTGTGTGTGTGTGTGTGTGTATATATATATATATATATATATATATATGTGTGTGTGTATGTATATATATATATATATGTGTATATATATGTATATATATATATATATATGTGTGTATATATATATATATGTGTGTATATATATGTATATATATATATATATATATATATTTGTGTATATATATATATATATATATATATATATATTTTGACCATATCATCATTTTTAATGCGTATATTCCAACTCCAAGCTGTATTAACTTGAATGCTTATTGGATTTAAGCACGCCAGGTGATGTGTATTTGTGTAATGAGGGAGGGTGTGGCCTAAGGAGATCAACACCCTATATCAAGGTGTGCAGAATTATTAGGCAGCTAGTTTTCCTCAGGCAAAACGGGCCAAAAAAGAGATTTAACTGACTCTGAAAAGTCAAAAATTGTAAAAAGTCTTTCAGAGGGATGCAGCACTTTTGGAATTGCTAAGATATTGGTGTGTGATCACAGAACTATCAAACATTTTGTTGCAAATAGTCAACAGGGTCGCAAGAAACGTGTTGAGAACAAAAGAGGCAAATTAGCTGCCAAAGATTTGAGAAGAATCAAACGTGAAGCTACCAGGAACCCATTATCCTCCAGTACTTTCATATTCCAGAGCTGCAACCTACCTGGAGTGCCCAGAAGTACAAGGTGTTCAGTGCTCAAACACATGGCCAAGGTAAGGAGGGCTGAAACCCAACCACCACTGAACAAGAAACATAAATTGAAACGTCAAAACTGGGCCAAGAAATATCTGAAGACAGATTTTTTTCAAAGGTTTTATGGACCGATGAGATGAGAGTGACTCTTGATGGACCAGATGGATGGACCTGTGGATCAGTAATGGGCACAGAGCTCCACTCCAACGTGGAGGTGGGGTACTGGTATGAGCTGGTATTTTTAAAGATGAGCTAGTTGGACCTTTTGCATTGAAGATGAACTCAAAATCAACTCCCAAACCTACTGCCAGTTTTTCGAAGACACTTTCTTCAAACAGTGATACAGGAAGAACACCATGATTTTTATGCAGGCCAATGCTCCATCACTTGCATCGAAGTTCTCCACTGCGTGGCCAGCCAGTAAAGGCCTTAAAGATGAAGGAATAATGACATGGCCCCCCTTCCTCATCTGACCTAAACCCTATCGAGAACTTGTGGGCACTTCTTAAACACTAGATTTACGGGGGAGAAAAACAATACACCTCTCTGAAGAGTGTCTGGGAGGCTGTAGTCACTGCTCCACAAAAAGCTGATCGTCAACAGATCAAGAAACTGACAGACTCCATGAATGGAAAGGCTTATGACTGTTATTGGAAAGAAGGGTGGCTATATTGGTCATTGATTGATTGATTTATTTTTTTTGAAATGTCAGAGATGTTTATTTGTAAATTTTGAGGTGTTTATTTATTATTCTCACTATAACAGATGAAAATAAACAAGTGAGATGGGAAAATTTTCATTTTTCCTTTAGTTGCATAATAAATCTGCACACTAATAGTTGCCTAATAATTGTGCGCACATATGTATTCCCCTGATGATGTTCACACTCACATTTCCGTTGTGAAACATTCAGGTTTCAGGTTTATTAACATTTTGGATTGACTGATAGCACTGTGTTTGTTCCATATTAAAATTAATCCTCAAAAATACAACTTGCCTAATAATTGTGCACACAGTATATATATGTGTGTATATATATATATGTGTGTATATATGTGTATAAACTATTTGCCCCCTTCCTGATTTCTTATTCTTTTGCATGTATGTCACACAAAATCTTTCTGATCATCAAACACATTTAACCATTAGTCAAATATAACACAAGTAAACACAAAATGCAGTTTTTAAATGATGGTTTTATTATTTAGGGAAAAAAATCCAAACCTACATGGCCCTGTATGAAAAAGTAATTGCCCCCTTGTTAAAAAATAACCTAACTGTGGTGTATCACACCTGAGTTCAATTTCCGTAGCCAATCCCAGGCCTGATTACTGCCACACCTGTTTCAATCAAGAAATCACTTAAAATAGGAGCTGCCTGACACAGAGAAGTAGACCAAAAGCACCTCAAAAGCTAGACATCATGCCAAGATCCAAAGAAATTCAGGAACAAATGAGAACAGAAGTAATTGATATCTATCAGTCTGGTAAAGGTTATAAAGCCATTTCTAAAGCTTTGGGACTCCAGCGAACCACAGTGAGAGCCATTATCCACAAATGGCAAAAACATGGAATAGTGGTGAACCTTCCCAGGAGTGGCCGGCCGACCAATATTACCCCAAGAGCGCAGACGACGACTCATCCGAGAAGTCACAAAAGACCCCAGGACAACGTCTAAAGAACTGCAGGCCCCACTTGCCTCAATTAAGGTCAGTGTTCACGACTCCACCATAAGAATGAGACTGGGCAAAAACAGCCTGCATGGCAGATTTCCAAGACACAAACCACTGTTAAGCAAAAAGAACATTAGGGCTCGTCTCAATTTTGCTAAGAAACATCTCAATGATTGCCAAGACTTTTGGGAAAATACCTTGTGGACTGATGAGACAAAAGTTGAACATTTTGGAAGGCAAATGTCTCGTTACATCTGGCGTAAAAGGAACACAGCATTTCAGAAAAAGAACATCATACCAACAGTAAAATATGGTGGTGGTAGTGTGATGGTCTGGGGTTGTTTTGCTGCTTCAAGACCTGGAAGGCTTGCAGTGATAGATGGAACCATGAATTCTACTGTCTACCAAAAAATCCTGAAGGAGAATGTCCGGCCATCTGTTCGTCAACTCAAGCTGAAGCGATCTTGGGTGCTGCAACAGGACAATGACCCAAAACACACCAGCAAATCCACCTCTGAATGTCTGAAGAAAAACAAAATGAAGACTTTGGAGTGGCATAGTCAAAGTCCTGACCTGAATCCAATTGAGATGCTATGGCATGACCTTAAAAAGGCGGTTCATGCTAGAAAACCCTCAAATAAAGCTGATTTACAACAATTCTGCAAAGATGAGTGGGCCAAAATTCCTCCAGAGCGCTGTAAAAGACTCATTGCAAGTTATCGCAAACGCTTGATTGCAGTTATTGCTGCTAAGGGTGGCCCAACCAGTTATTAGGTTCAGGGGCAATTACTTTTTCACACAGGGCCATGTAGGTTTGGATTTTTTCTCCCTAAATAATAAAAAACATCATTTAAAAGCTGCATTTTGTGTTTACTTGTGTTATATTTGACTAATGGTTAAATGTGTTTGATGATCAGAAACATTTTGTTTGACAAACATGCAAAAGAATATGAAATCAGGAAGGTGGCAAATAGTTTTTCACACCACTGTATATGTATATGTGTGTATATATATATATATATATATATATATATATATATATATATATATATATATGTGTATATATGTGTATATATGTATATGTGTATATATGTGTATATGTATATGTATGTATATATGTATATGTGTATATATGTGTATATGTATATATATATGTATATATATGTGTATGTATATATGTATGTATATATATATATGTATATTTTAGGGCTGGGCGATATGGCAAAAAAAACACATTGTATTTTTAATGGCCATGCCATACATAAATTGGTCAACAAGGTGTAAATAAATGTAAAACAAATTCACGAAGTTAAATATCTTTGCAGAAGATTTGAATGAAATATGAAAGTAAATATTGTGCAATTTGAATTAAACATTAAATACTTCTGAATATATAGTAAGAAAATAACCATTTTAACCAATGTAAACATTACATCAGTCAACTCAAAAAGTTATTCAAATTTTCAACAGTAAACAAAAAACAAACAAAAAACAACACTTTGTAGACCATCGTGCAAACATAAAGCATGTTGTTGATAAGTCACATGTAGATGTTCTTTACAGGTTTCTTGAGAGGAAGACCAGTCTGTCTACTGTTTCAGGCTTTAGAGATGCTCTGTGACAGGTTATAATGTTCCCACCTGTACTGAACACCCTCTCAGAAGGGGCACTGGTTGCGGGAATACAGAGGTATTTTTTTGCAAGTTTGCTGAGCCTGGGAAAGATTGTCTCATTAGCCTTCCACCAGTGAAGTGGGTTTGTGTCTGAATCTACATCAGGAGACATCAAATAGGCTGTCAGCTCGGCTTTGACTTTGTCTTCTTCTGATTGAATGACAGGTTGTGATGCTGGTGCCGTTTTCTTAAAAAGCTTGCCAAGGTTTTCTTCCTCTTAGCCACAGCCTCTGTTCTCTGTTCTTCCTGCTCCACGTCCTGAGTTATCTGAACTGTTGTCTCAAGATTTTTGTCTGGCAACAAAGATATCAGCTCTTTAACAACTTTTTGCTTGATTCCCTCCAACTTGTCATGTTCGATGTAAGTTGTACGGAACCTGGGATCCATCAGAGAAGCTATGTTGAGGAGTTCATCTGTGACAGGGTCGCTGTATTTGCAGTTGAGGTACTGCAATATGGTGCTTTGATGCGCTTTTGTTAAATCTGTGTCATCGTCTTGTGCTCGTAGAATGCTACTGTTAAAGAGATGGAGCACTGGTTTGAGGTACGAGACACTCACATATGCTTCACCTGACAATGCATCAGTGAACTCTTGCAGAGGAGAGGGCTTACAGCTTTATTTATGGAATTCATCACATCGATGTCTTGCCACGTTGGAACAAGCTGCTGAGTTTTTTTATTAGAGCCAAGAACCCGAGCTATGGCTTTCTCCTGTTCTTAAACCCTCTCGATCATCTTTTGTCTTGAACTCCACCTGGTGGGGGTCTCCGTAATGAGTTGATGAGAAGGTAGGCTGAGCTCAGCCTGTGCAGATGCAAGATCTCTTCTCTTTTTCCAGCTGAAGGAAAACACATTTACAACCTTCTTGCACACTGCAACTGCACGGTCAACTCTGTGGTCTTTCACACCATGTTCTGTTAAAACAAAGCAAAAAAAAAAAAAAGATTTGAAATAGCAGTTCATTGTACTTTGACAGAAATATTATAAAGAGCTTTCTCCTTCATAACTGCAGAATATGAATCTATAACCAACAAACTCATGTTAAGTGATTGGCACTGTTATTACAAAAGCAAAACAATAATAATCATCATCATCATTTCAGCTATTAATGAAATAACATCTGAATAACTGTGATTTTAATGCTTGAATTATTAATCATACTTACCAATGGCATTGTGAAGACGATGTCCAAAGCACTGAAGATGGGTCCAGTCGTTCATCTTCATTGCTTTGATCATGTTCGTTCCACTGTCAGTGGTCACGCACACCTGTCGATCCTCCACAAGCTTCCAAGACGCCAGCGCATCTTTAAGCCCATGACCAATTATTTCCCCAGTATGATCGTCAGGAAAATAACATGTCTGAAGGC
>NC_053162.1:111642151-111689651 GCF_016835505.1 Polypterus senegalus | reverse complement strand
ATACGAAAAACGTTTCTATTTTAACAGTGTGTTTACATAGATTATTGTAGAAATGGAACACACGTGAAATGCATGTGTTCTAAATAATGATCTAATATTTTACCATACATCTCTAGGTACTTGACTCCCAGATAATTGAGGCATGAGCTGGGAGAACGTTGTGCCTGTTCTGCGGCAGTGGGCGGATGGAATAGTAGGCGTCTTGCTGCTTGTCTTGATTGGCACATTTACAAGACAAAAGATGCTAATGAAGAGGTGCGAAGGGATTTAAGGTTGGATGGATTTACGAGTTTTTTCGTAGGCTTTTGTAATTCTAGTGTTAAGTAAAAATTGTGTTTTAAAATGTGGGTCGTCTCTCTCCAGATAATAAGAGTCATTTGAGATGTTGGCCTGTCTGAATGCATAATCCAAGTTGTTATTGGCTTGTTGCAGGCGAGCAAATCCCGTCTGGGTGGCAGTCTCTGCATTCTCCGTGTTCGATGCAGAATCAGATTCGCCTCCCACTGCTACCGTGTCTGAAACAGCATCACACTCACATACCTGCTGCTATTTTGTTTTTGTCCAGGTCCGTACTGAGTATCCGGTCTGGGGAGGCTGTTAGTGTGCGTGATGGTGTGAAAAAGTTTGCCAGCTCTCCTGGGTGTTCACTTGAGGATTCGTCCCCCACCTTGCTGGACAACTCCAGTTCAATTTCATACCCAGTTCCTTGTCTGGCTCCTTTCTATCTAATATTGGGGAAGGCGCTTTGCTGGTGGCTAAGAACCATGAGAAGAGGGAATTCCTTTTTCCTATTAGGAGTGGCCAGGGTGAGGTATCTGATATGGAATTCCATACCATAAAGTTATTCTCTTTAAATTTCATAAGGAGCAATATAGTGTTGTATGTTTTAATGTCCCCATGGACACAGCAGATGTTCACATGTCTGTGGTCTTATAAGGGGTCTGCTGGAGCAAGCCATGGCATACTACACAGAGGTCACTACCAGAGTCCAACAGTGCCGTGAATTCCCATCTGGCCAATGTAAAAGAGACCTTAAAATTGTCCTTTTTTAATATCTTGGGGGAAACTTGCGAGCCGTATACCTGGGCCATATCGATAGCCATTATTTACGCAGGTGGAAGGTGGCACTTCAGAGACAGATATCCCAGTTGATCACATCGAAAGCAGCTGCATTCATTCCGCACTATGGTGTTCACACTATGGTGTCTCCCACCCATGACACTGTCGACCCTGAAGGTCTGTGGTGGCATAATCGAAATTGGGGTCAAGTCTGGGTACCCCCTTTGTTTCCAGATGGCTTGTGCACTCTCTAGTCTGTGGGTCAGATCTGGCAATAAATGGACATCGTTCTGTAGCATTTCATCACAGAGGCTCTCGTCTATTCCTGACAGGACTGCATCAATTGCGAGCTTCTCCACAATGCGCTCGAAAGGGTTTTTGTGGATGCAGCTTTGAATCAGGTCCGGTAAGCCCTGGGTTTGTCCTCGTACAGGGCTATCCGAATCAATATGCCACAGATAAAACTGACACCCCTCGGCCACCAGGCTCACAGCTGTGCAGAGGAGGATATGTTGCTTCAGGAAGTCATAATAATCGAGTCTTTCGGTAGGGAGATTCTATACGGCTTGGAGGGCCCCTCCGGTTAAAAGCAGGGCCAAAATAGCTGCCCAGACTCCCCTGTCCCAGCGCATCAATGTTGTCGTGTGTAGAATAAGAAACAGTTAGGGTCGTCTGAGGGAGCCATCTTCGGCAGCACATCTCGTGGCCACACCAGGGCAGGGGTGGCCGCTGGGGGCTCATCTTGTTCTGGGGTTGCTGTACTTCTTGGGGATCCATCAGTGCAAGGACCCCATTCCTGGTACCATGTGACGTGTGATGTGCCATTGGGTGGTCTCAAAAGAGTTCAGAAACCTTACAGTATTTACGTGGGGTCAATTGAGTTGTTTTTTATTGAAATTTTAAGCATATTTTTATTCTACTTTTCAAGTATATCTGTTCTGCTTGTTGTTAATTTTCATTATTAGGATACAATGAAGGGAGCAGACTTCATAGAAAAAAGGCAAAATATTAAAACACAAGTTTTACTTAGATTTTATGCATATGGTAGTGTATTCTTTATATTATGACAGTTTTCCTAAAATTAGATTTAAAAAAAAATTGTATATATCGCTTTGTTTACATGACACATATCATATATCGCAAGATTATTGCCATTACAAGAGCCCAGTGACAGATGCTACAGACCCACCTGACTCTATTGCCTCCATACAGCTTTAGTTTTGTTCACTGCCCTGATCTTTCAATCGAGAGCAATGGAATGACTCTCCGAAGCGCACAAGAGTGCAGTGGCTTCAGTGATTGGTCATCCCCTCTCTGGGTCTATGACAACCTAGACCTTTTTCATGTTGAACAACAATCTGCTGTATCTGGTGGCCGAGTGTCAGGGTGAGGGAAAGAGTCAACTTCTTGTCATCATACCGGCGTTAGATATGCAAGTTGGCACATGCTCAACTTTTGGTGGCACACCTAGGCGCTGAAAAAAACCCTTTCAGCGGATCACAGCACCACTTTTGCAGGGCTTGCCTGGATTGTCAACTCACCAAAGACCCGGACAAGACTGCACATCACTTAAAACATTTCCCCTGATTGACAACCCAATCAAACCTATTAGCATGGACATTTTTGGTTCACTCAAACCATCAGCATGCTCACAAAAGGAATCCAGAGGCCGTGCCCCTACATACAGGCTAATTCTATATCTATCGGCCAGGAACCTGTAAGGGTCTTTTCATGAGTTGGAATTCCCAAGGAGGTCCTCATGGACCAGGGGACCCCTTTCATGTTGTGTACCTTCAGGGAAGTCACCAAAATACTCCACATCAAACACCTCAGAATGTCCATTTGCCACCCAAAAATGGACAGACCTGTTGAGTGTTGTACGGAATGATGAAAGAGATTAGGGCCAACTCCTACCACCAGTTTTGTTTGCCTTCCTCGAGGTCCCACAGACCTCTATGGGGTTCTCTCACTGTGCTTCTGTACAGTCGATACCTCAAAGGTTACTTGATTTAACTTGAGAAGGTTGGGAGGAGGAGTCAGTCCTGCTCCATCATAACATCCCTGAATACCTTCAGTCTACACAATCACTTAATGCAGCTCCTCCTCCTGTTTTGGTGGCATCTTGAGGGTGCCCAGCTCAGAGAGTTCTCCCTGGGGAACAGAGTGATAATATTAATTCCCATATCCCATTCTAAGCTCTTGGCTCCTTAGCCCTGGACCCTATGAGGTACAAGAGTGTAAATAACTTGTAGATCATTCTGGCCTACCAACTCTATTGGCTTCTGAAAGAGGGTATGTACCACGTGAACCTCCGGAAACACTGGTGGTCTGCAACCATCTCCATGATCTCTGGAGTCGCAGACCCCAAACATGGCCTAATCTTGCTGATTGCTCACGTTAATGTGATCGAGTGGCCTTGCCGCCTTCCAGAGGCCAAGAAAGAAAAAGTGGAGTTAGAAGTGTGGCAGATGCTAAACCTCTGAGTAATCAAGGCCATTGATAGCTCATGGTCTAGCCTGATCATATTGTTCCCAAAACCCAACAGACGTTGACACTTTTGCAATATCTTCCACATACTAAATTAAGTCTCTTGGTTCGATGCCTATCCCATGCCTAGTGTGGATGACCTCTTGGAGCATCTTGGGAATGTTCATCCGGTTACATTACCAATTATTATACATTTGTCTGTCATTCCCTAACACAACCACAACATGTAAACATGTGCTGCTGTGCTTTTATAAATGCAGAATGAGAAACTAGAGTAAGAAAGACCAGAACTTAATGAGAAATCTAAGCAGTTTCTTTATTATGATCTGATCTGTACCCTGCTGGCACTTATTCAGTATAGTTTTTATTTAGGTAATCATTTAACTGCTGAAAACCTACTTAGAGAGAAGTTAGAAATTATCCAAGACATAACAGTCAGGATTATTTTTTTGAGTAAGAGTTTGACTTCTACAACTCTTTTAATAATATGGAACAAGGCCAATATGTAACTTTTTCTAATACACTGATTAGCATGTCAGAACCTTCTTTTATCAAACTAGGGGGCTCCATCCCCTGCTCGTTTCGCTCGCCCACCCCCGGGTTTGGTTTACCGAATATACAATTTAAAGAGATTGTTATTTTCATGGGAATTGTTACATATGCCTGATTTTCACTTTTACTTTAAAACTTTTGTAAAAACAATACTTGTCCTTTTTTTCCTGCCCAGGTTGTAGATAAACCTCTTTCTCGCAGGATGTATAATGCTACTCCCGTTGTGGGGGTGGGTGGCTGAATGCATGCTAAGGAGATGCCATCGAATTAGCTGGTGTCTTTCTGCTCCTGCTGCTGACGAGCTGCGTGTTCTGTATCTATTATTTCAGTGCCTGTACAGCAGCTGTCCTTTTGCCACTTGGTGTCTATGCCGCTCACGATGTGAATAGGTGGGGGGCTTAACACACGCTAATGAGAAGCGGTTGGTTCATCTGCTGGTGAGCTGTGTGTTCTGCATGTTGCTTGTCATTGTTTTAATGAGCTTGGAGCACATGAAGTGTGTCTGTCAAAAGTATTCCAACAACTGCTAGGTTAGGTGTCCGTGAACTTGTTTTAAATGTCTCACTGCCTTGTCTCGCAGGATGTCAAATTGTCTTCCGAGAAGATTACATCTCGTCTCCCTCCTAACATTTTTTTTTTTATAATAGAGAGATCTTTTGGGTCTGGATCAAGGACACAAGTGAACTATTTAGAGTTCATTTTTGTAGTACTAGGGTGTTATACCATGTTAGCCATTATTAATGTAGTGAGAAGTCAAGCAAAATGACATATTTTATTGGTTAACTAAAAAGATTACAATGTGCAAGCTTTCGAGGCAACTCAGGCCCCTTCTTCAGGCATGATGCAATTGCTATTATAAGGAAAAATGGAAAGGCCGTTGGTCCAGATGACATACCTTTGGAAGCATGGAGGTGTTTACGAGAGATGGCAGTGGACTTTTTAACCAGATTGGTTAATGGAATCTTGGAAAGTGTGAGGATGCCTAAAGAGTGGAGAAGAAGTGTACTGGTGCCAATATTTAAGAATAAGGATGATGTGCAGGACTGTAATAACTACAGGGGGATAAAATTGACGAGCCACAGCATGACGTTATTGGAAAGAGTAGTGGAATCTTGGTTAAAAAGTGAGGTGATGATTAGTGAGCAGCAGTATGGTTTCATGCCAAGAAAGAGCACCACAGATACGATGTTTGCTCTGAGGGTGTTGATGAAGAAGTATAGAGAAGGCCAGAAGGAGTTGCATTGCATCTTTGTGGACCTGGAGAAAGCATATGACAGGGTGCCTCGAGAGGAACTGTGGTATTGGATGAAGAAGTCGGGAGTGGCAGAGAAGTACCTAAGAGTTTTACAGGATATGTACGAGGGAAGTGTGACAGTATTAAGGTCTGTGGTAGGAGTAACGGATGCATTCAAGGTAGAGGTGGGATTGCATCAGGGATCATCTCTGAGCCCTTTTTTGTTTGCAATGGTGATGGACAGTTTGACAGACAAGATTAAAAAGGACAAAATTGTAATGTTTTCTTTATTTTACACAAACACTTTTCAGACTGATTAATAAAATGATAGTGAAACAATGTTACTGTATGTTAAACCATGGAAGTATTCCCCCTTTGGAAGTTTTGACTTTTTATTGTTATACAACATCTAATCACATCCCTGACGTGGCTTTATCAAATATACTGAAATTAACTGGTTATCATGTTTAAGGCATCTGATTGTAATCAACCTGTGACCACATAATGATGCACAGAATGGCCAAAAGATTCCAAATGCCAAAGCTTCTTTAGTGTTGTTACTCTCAGTGCACTGCTCAGAGTATTTTAACCCACTGTATCTGAGTGTGAAGTCACAGCTATGCAGCAGCAATTCGGAAAGCTCTGTAGCAGATTGTCTCAAGAGCGGATTTAATTATTGGGATACAGCTTCTAGCACATGCTGCCTCAGCCATGGGCACAGTCTATTTGAACTAATCCCATTCGGCAAATGCTATAGAGCCTTTCCTGTACAGAGCTATAAATGCATCAAGTGCTCCCGGTAGAATTGTTTGTACTTATAAGTACAATTACCTCACTGTAAACTTCCATTACAGTTGTAATATTGCACAACCTGAGCTACTTATATGTTGTTGTTTTTGTTGTTCTTGTACCATTTTATAGGAAAATAAGTTTATGGAGGATTTGCATAATGAATCTCATTGTACGATACAATAACAATAAAAGAATTCAATTCAGTAGAAGAGAGCACATATTTACCGATGAGTACAACTGGCTTCTGAGTCGATTTAGATTTCCAAGCACTATCTTCTTGGAGCTCTTGATATCATTTTTAAGATGAAATGCATTAAAGTATATATATTACATTACTAGAAAAATACCCGCGCTTTGCAGTGGAGAAGTAGTGTGTTAAATAAGTTATGAAAAAGAAAAGGAAACATTTTAAAAATAAAGTAACATGATTGTCAATTTAATTGTTTTGTCACTGTTATGAGTGTTGCTGTCAGCAAGGATTTGATTATCATTATTTCTTTCTAATAGGTTCGTATTTGGAGAACGTGTTGTGTTCAAGTTACATTCCATGTTTGTCAACCATTGTAAAGATAACAGGTTTCATTCATCGAAGTGTTCACTACCCAAATCGCTACTCGTGAATCTAAGATGTTTAACAGGCATTCCCGGTATTAAGTTGTGGATTTGCCTGTGAGTATTTAGCGGCAGTGTCTCTATTAAGTTGTGAATTTGCCTGCGAGTATTTAGCGACAGCATGTCTATTAACTTGGGGATTTGTGTGTGAGTATTTAGCGACAGCATCTCTATGAACTTGTGGATTTACCTACAAGTATTTACCGACAGTGTGTCTATTAACTTGTGGATCTTTCTGCGAGTATTTGGCGGCAGCGTCACGAAGTTGCTTTCGTCTAGCTGCATCAGAAAATATACCACGACGTCTGACACGGCTCCTTTTTACTGTTTTCTCACAGCTTGGATTGCTGCTGTCATAATCGTTTTGAGTTTCATGGTTTGTTTCAATTACGTTAGTATTTGCAGGACTTGTGTTGAAGTGACACTTGGTTAAGCATGCAACCGGCTTCATCGATAACTTCGCATCCAGCTTTTGAGAGTTGAAACCTTCATAAACATCAAAGTGTCCACTACTCAAATTGTCACCTGTGAATCTAAGATGTTTAAGAGGCATTGGCGGTTCTCCAAAGATGTAAAATATTTGGCCATTTCTGTAGAGTTGAAAGTGACAACTGAACAATTCAGCGGCAGCCATCAAATCACATGCAGAAGCATAGGTGAAGGGCGTAAGCATTTCACTCTTATAGTGCCCCTGTGTAGTATAATTATCTCCTGTACCATCATCAGTACACACCTTGAACCTGTCCCAGTCATTCAATACATAAGACACAATGTTCCTCCAGATATCAAGATTGAGCCTGATGTGGCTGAGCAATATATAACACAGAGAATGTAAAAGGCTTCCGGCATCTCCGGGCATGGAAACCACTTGGTAAGTGACAGTTCTTTGATCGATGGTGATCACCTCGATAGACATCTCACTACCCAAATCGCTACTCGTGAATCTAAGATGTTTAACAAGCATTCCTGGTATTAACTTGTGGATTTGACTGCGAGTATTTAGCGACAGCGTCTCTATTAAGTTGTGGATTTGCCTGAGAGTATTTAGCGATAACTTGTGGATTTTTCTGCGAGTATTTAGAGACAGCATTTCTATGAACTTTTTTTTTTTTTGAACTTGTGGATTTGCCTGCAAGTATTTAGCTTCTGCATGTCTATTTATTTATGGATTTTTCTGCGAATATTTGGGGGCAGCGTCACAAGGTTGTTTCCATCTAGCTGCATCAGAAAATGTACCACAACATCTGACACGCCTCCCTTTTACTGTTTTCTCACAGCTTGATTGCTGCTGTTATAATCGGTTTGAGTTTCATGGTTTGTTTCAATTATGTTAGTATTTACAGGACTTGTGTTGAAGTCACATTCGGCATCTGTCAAGCATTGTAAGCATACAACCGCCTTCATCGATAACTTTGCATCATAATAAACGAACAGTAAAACAGCGGAGAAGCTATGGATTAAATAAAAAGGCTGCTGTTATCAGCAGGGAGACGTGAATACTGTGGCGAAGCAAAGAAGGGAATAAAGAGACCTGAGTGACGGACGACCTTATATGGCCAGGCAGTTAATTACGTGGGAGGCGTGGGGATGAGGGATGCAATATAGGCAGGCAGCCAACTACGTGGGGGGGTGGTGATGGGGGACACAACGGCACCTCACACGGCGGCCGATCTGCGGGCTATGGACGTATATATGTACGTAAGTAGGATTCCAATTTTGACTGTTACTCGTAGAATTGCGAAATGACTGCTTAATGACCTGCTTAACTTTTGTAAGTAACCTGTAAGGAATGAGCCTGCCAAATTTCAGCCTTCTACCTACACGGGAAGTTGGAGAATTAGTAATGAGTCAGTGAGGGCTTTGCCTTTTATTAGTATTGTAAGAGCCATTTTCCTAGTTCTATAAAATGTATGAATATTTACTAGATGATGATGCATAAAATATGGGAGGTTCCTATAACCCTCGTGAAAAGAATTGAGTTGGTATTTTCCTGTCATTTTATAACAGTTTTGAGCAAACAATGTTCTCCAGTTAGTTTCTAGCCTCGCCTTGTGTAAGGTACAGAGGCATACGGTTTTTTAACCGTGTCCTTGTTTGTGCTCACGTTCGTGCTTGTGCACGTGACCGTGCCTGGGTGCATGTCTATGTGCCAACGGCCTACGGGCCTTTTGAGTGTGAAGTAACTCGTAAAATAAAAGATTTAAGTGTTGAACCGTATGTTTAAGGCAACAGAAAAAGAAATTAAGAACCTTTAATTACAGAAATAACCAAAGCTTCTTAAGAAAAACTAAGTCTATAGAAGATACATTTTTCCTTTTTTTTGCCTTTATTCTGTGTGTGTAACTATTTTTCTTTTTATTCTTGTGTGGATTATTTGCTTTAACTTTCACTAAATATTTTAAAACGAACTTTTGGACTGTGAGATTTCTTTGACATGCGTCTTACCCATGCTAGACTTCGCCTTATACATTGTCGGCTACACTAAAGTTAAAAAACCTGCCTGAAGTTTTGAAACCTGCTTAAGATCTGAACCTGCTTAGGATTGAAAGTTTAAAATTGCCTTGGATTATAAAAGAAAGCAAGTCTGTATTTTCAACGCCTGAGATCTACAGCGACGAAAGAAAACGACGACTTGAAAAAGACTCAATAGATACTTTTAATCTTTGTCTTTAATCGGAATTGGACATATTTGAGAATTGCTAGTGCTCTTCATAAATCTGTATTAATTACAAAGATTTTAAGCGCAGTACCTTATGAGATCGCCATGGCATCCGAGTCCGGGAGCCAGAGAACATTTCGAACCCCCATTGAAAGTAACAGTGGTGTGAGTAGAAGTCACGATGATCATGATGTTTCAATGGAGGATCATTTTCATGCCGACATAAAGCCGTCCAATTCATCAACAACTAAACTTCAATCGGAAATGGACTGCAAATACAAACAATTATCTAGTGTGATGAAGACCGTGAAGGATTTACAAATAAATGAATTTAATTGTGAAACTATAAAATCAATCATCAAGAATTCGTTCTTTGACCTGAGAATGGAGTATAAAAGGTTAAGTGTCAAACTCATTATCCATCCAGAACAACGAAGATACACGGAAAATGCTACAAAAGGACTTTGATGCTAAAATGGAAATTTGTAATAAATTTACGGGATGTACAATGAATTGGGTTTTTGATGTATGTCAAAATGTAAGCTTCAGCCAACAGCCCGACTTCAGTTCGGTTAACCAATTCGAGGATTACAGAATAACGAATGACATTCCTTACGTTTCTCCAGAAGACATTATCCCTCAGATTTCCATTCAGAGTAAAAGTCATGCAAGCTCAACGGCTACTTCTATTAGCGCCATCAGATCTCAAGAGGCAGCACACGTTGTGCTGTTGGCTAAAGCAGAGAATCGAAAAAAGCAACAGGCACTAGATATGGAAGCAGCACAGCTGAAAGCCAAATGGCAAGCTGAGGAAGCACAGCTGAAAGCTAAAAGAGATCAATTAGCTTTAGAGGCTGCTATAGCAGAATCCGAAGCAAAATTGGGAAGTTCAGGTAAACCCAATTCTAGTGACATCCCTCAGAAACCAGATGTGAGAAGCATAAAACCACAAGAAGCAAGTATTCTTGACTTTCCACGTAACAATAAAAGTAAAAAAAATTCCCAGCAATCGCTTTATCAGCAGGAAAATAAAGCAGCAGCACCTCTTCAATCGCTTTACGATAAGCACTACGATCAACAGAAAGAAAAACAGTATAAGACACAAGAGCCTTATGTGCCACACAAAAAGATCCCAATATTTGACGGTGATCCCTTGAAATATGTGGACTTTATAAGAGCATTTGACCGAGCTATTGATGAGGCGATAGAGAATCCGTGAGATAAGTTGGACTTTTTAGCACAGTTTACTAAAGGTTCACCTCACGAGATTGTTAAAAACTGTAAACACTTGTCACCGTTAGAAGGTTGTCAAAAGGCCAGAAAGAAACTCGAAAGCCTTTATGGAAACCAGCTACAGAAAGCCGATGCCTATATGAGAAAAGACAAAGGGTGGCCACAAATAAAGCCAAACGATGGAGAAGAACAGAACGATTATGCGAACTTTCTTGGCGAATGTACAAATAATATGCCCAACTTACAAAGCGGACAACGATTTGAAAGTAAGGATAACCTTCCTATAAAAGTCTCCAAACCTCCTTAAGACCTACTAGCACCGTGGCAATGCAAAGTACAGAGTATTGAAAGTACGGAGAGCAGGCAATCACCTCTCGCCGATCCAGTGAACTTTCTTAACGAACAGCCAACATCAGCTTTGGATCCTGTGTACAGCTCAGCTCCACAAAGCCATACCTTCAAGAAGGAAAAGGACAAAACTGATCAAGAGAAGTAGCCCTTGAAAGGTGTCCTGAGAGAAAGCAGCTTTGTTACAAACTTTTCTGCAGCGGACGAAAAAATGGATACAGACACCTCAGTCAAAATGGAGGAGACGACTGGACGTACAAGCGGTAAGCACTGTCTTTTTTGCAATGAAAATCACGATCTTAACGAATGCAGTGCAATTCAGACATTAACTTATGAAAGTAAAATTGACTTTTTGAAAACTAAAGACTTATGCTTTAAGTGCCTTAAACAAGGACACTTTAGTAAAGACTGTGAAGAAAAGATTAAATGCCAAATATGCTCTCAGTTACATCCAGTAATTCTGCATATGAATAAGGAAAAAGGCACCGGCGATAAAGCCGCACCTCCTAAAGAGGAGAACGTTATGTCGGAAGAGAAGAACATTTCTTTTGCCCATGTTTCTGTTGAACCGCTAGAGACTTGTTCTGATACTGGGGCCGGTAAAGAGTGTGTCTTAGCTGTGACTCCAGTTCAAGTTAAGTCTGAAATGAGTGAAAAATGTGTATAAACATCGGCTCTAAAAGACTCTGACAGCTCAGCTACATTTTGCACTGAAAGTCTGCAAAAGCAGTTAAATCTTTCTGGAAGAAAGTCTCACATCTACATCAGCGCTGTAGAAAGAGACACAAGAAATAGTCAGAAATTAGTAAAGTGTACAGTCTTAACGGAGTTACAAGTCTGTGGGATAGAAGAAAATACATTTTTTAATACACCAGAAGTGTACACACTGGACTCGGTACAAGTGAAAAGGGAGAACATCACTAAAGAAAAAGATGTCAAGAAATTGTCTAATCAAAAAGACGTACCCCAGATAAATACTGACCAAAGCAATAATATTGTAATTACAATCCTATTATTAATATTGTTGTTGTTAAGTACAAATGCCCACAAAGTCATGAAACCATGGCACATCACACATAGTGAAGATGAAAGACTTTATGTTGTGAAAACATTCCGAGGGTGGATTGTTAATGGATTTATAAAGGGCTCAGACAAAGACAGACTTCAAAGATGTTCAGTCAATTGTGTGACAATAAAGGAAGTAGAGCAAATGTTACTCCAGCAATACAATACAGACTTTCCAGAACTCGACTGTGCGGAAAAGGAGGAAATGTCACAGGAGGACATTAAAATCATGCGCTCAGATAATGGAACAAATTTTGTTGGAGCAGAAAGAGAGCTACGAGAAGCCACAAAAAATTTGGAACACGAAAAAATCGGCAACAAAATGATGCGAAGAGAAATCAAATGGATTTTTAACCCACCATCAGCCTCTCATCAAGGCGGAGTTTGGGAAAGACAAATCAGAAGTATAAGAAAGATTTTAAATTTGACACTAAACCAACAAACACTCGATGATCAAAATCTTCATACACTGACGTGTGAAGTGGAATCAATACTTAATAACAGACCCCTTACAGAGACATCTAATGATCCTAATGATCTGGAACCGCTCACACCCAATCATCTATTGTTAATGGACACTCAACCCGAAATGCCACCTGAACTTGTTTCACAAAACGAATCATATCCAAGAAGACGCTGGAAACAAATTCAATACATGGCTGATTTGTTTTGGAAAAGATGGACTAAAGAGGGAACGTCAAAAATGGCTTACACCAAAAAGAAACTTTGAACCGGGAGACATTGTTCTAATTGTGGATAAAGGTACACCTCGCAATTCTTGGATAATGGGTCGAGTCATCAAGACAATGCCAGATGCCAAAGGTGCAGTCAGAAGAGTTTGTGTGCAAACCAAAAACAGTACACTGGACAGACCCGTGAACAAACTGTGCCTGATCCAGGAGCAACAATGATTAAAATGACTCATTTTCTTTTTGCATGCCTAATTTTAAAGCCTTTTAAATTTAGTGCTTCTGTTTATACATTAGAGTTTAAGCTATACATTTTCTTAAGTTTAGTATTTGTGTTTTTATAGTAGAAACTAAGTTAAGCTTCTTAAGGTTTGTTTTAAGTTTGGTAAAGTAATGAAGGCTCTTATTAAGTAAAGTTAAGTAATTGATTTCTGCCCTAGCATAAACAATTAGGGGCCAGATGTGTAAGAGCCATTTTCCTAGTTCTATAAAATGTATGAATATTTACTAGATGATAATGCATAAAATATGGGAGGTTCCTATAACCCCCGTGAATAGAATTGAGTTGGTATTTTCCTGTCATTTTATAACAGTTATGAGCAAACAATGTTCTTCAGTTAGGGTCTAGCCTCGCCTTGTGTAAGGTACAGAGGCATACGGTTTTTTAACCGTGTACTTGTTTGTGCTCACGTTCGTGCTTGCGCATGTGACCGTGCCTGGGTGCATGTCTATGTGCCAACGGCCTACGGGCCTTTTGAGTGTGAAGTAACTCGTAAAATAAAAGATTTAAGTGTTGAACCGTATGTTTAAGGCATACAGAAGAAGAAATTAAGAACCTTTAAGTTCAGAAATAACTAAAGCTTCTTAAGAAAAACTAAGTCTATAGAAGATACATTTTTCCTTTTTTTTGCCTTTATTCTATGTGTGTAACTATTTTTCTTTTTATTCTTGTGTGGATTATTTGCTTTTACTAACTTTCACTAAATATTTTAAAACAAACTTTTAGACTGAGATTTCTTTGACACGCGTCTTACCCGTGCCTGACTTTGCCTTATACATCGGCGGATACAAGTAAAGGTATAAGTAGTTATATGCATGCGGCTTCTGTCAAAATGTCAATTAAATTTAATGGATGACCTTAAGCCCCGTCCCTTTTATCTGATTGGTGGATTTGAATGATGCGCCGCACCCCTCCACCTGATTGGTGGATTTGAAGGATGTGCGCCTTCCTTGAACCTGCTCCCACCCCTTCCTGTTTTCCCTAGGAAACTGTCAAGATCCGTTTGAAGGATGTCTGGCTCTTCCTTGAACCCACCCCCAACCATTCTGTTTGCCCCAAGAAACTGTCAGGAGCAGACTTGATGAATGCGTGCCCCCTCCTTGACCCCGTCCCCACTCTTCCGAAGACAAGTTCATGCACATCCGTTCAATTTCTATCCAGACCCTGCCGTCCCGACCACCATGTCCCTGGCATGAAGGCTCTGCCTCGGCCCTCAGTCAGGCAGCCCCTGATGGCTGGGCAACACATGTTGGTTGGCCTCTCCACTTCCTGGCACACTTCTTCAGAGGACATACACACACACACACACACACACATGCTCCTGCCTATATTGCTTTGGGTAAGTCCACATGTATCTATTATTTAAAATATCTATTATTTAAAATATCTATTTAAACTTTGCTTTATCTAAGTCAAAACATCCTTTTTCTCCATCTCCCTGAAAATCCTTTCACAGAAAGGTCTAAACGTCCAGCTGCAGAATCTTCCATCTCACAGAAAGAAGGGTTTCCCGCAGAAAGCAATGTGCCGGCTCTCTTCACACAGCAGAGTAAATGGGGCTCTGCGCAGACAATCTGACCTGTTGTTAGCAACCCCTGCATTCACTCTCTACACAGTTGACGCCTGAGAGCTGAGCAGACAGCCTCGGCGTGCTCCTTTGAGATCCTCAGGGTGAAGCTCTAAGCGTACATGGAGGCAAGGGCGTGTAGTTTGAAATACAAGCTGACCGGATCTCTCTTGTCTACACAGAGGATCTCGGAGCAGACAGCCCCCCTGCATGGCCCCCTCCACGAGCAGGAACGTGTCTATAGCTGTAAGCTACAAGATATATGAGCCCCGGAGTTCCATTAGAACCAACCAGTGCCTGCCACAGGCCATGAAAATGGCAGTCCCCTGTTGTGTTCTGCGTGCGCATGCTTATCAGCAGATGTCTGTAAGTTCCCCCCACCCTAACCCCGGAACGGGAGTGCGCATCAAGCTCGCCCGGTCGCGCGTAGATCCTAAGTTCGGAAGAACAAGTTATGTGTGTAACTTTTAAAGTTAAGGGATTTAAAATTGCCCACACAGTTAAATAATAGGCAACAGGGACCTTTTAAAGAACGTTTGAGACGTCTTAAAATCTTGCCTCGGATGTATATTTTGTATATCTTAAAAAAGCCCTGTTCTATCCATTACCTCCCATTTTAAATAATCAAAAGCAGGATCCGAACCCACGCTGGAATTTGTCCCTTGGATCTTAAATCCAAAGCCTTAAACAGATAGGACCTCTGGGGATAGAGAAATGCGCTATAAAACACTCTTTGAAAAAACCTTTGAGAGCAATTCACAGCTCAGAGGCAACTGTTGGGTCCCTGGCTCAGACTGGATCATGATCTTTAACCTCATGTCGGATCATCCGGTGGACAGTGTGAAAGTGTATAACCATTTCCAAGTTGATTCTCAAGTGCGTGCGTGAGCTCGCTCGTGTGTGCGTATAAAATAAGATGCAGCACTTATTTCAATCTGCGTGTATGACGATTAATGTACAAATTCATAGGACTGAAGCAAACAATATAAGTTTTACATACTGAAACGGGCTTTACAATCAAGTAGTTTTTGTCTCAGCGTCTGAAAATTTAAACAGAGCCTCTTCTCTGAGAATATTCAGGCATGGTTTAAAAGCGCACGCCGTTTGTGTATTAACTCTGGCGTAATAGGTGGTCAGTTTTCTGAACTACGTACAGAAGGGACGGTTTGTGAAATGATTACTCTTTCGAATCCGCATCGGTAGCAGGGGAATCTCTGCATGGGTCCGCCTGTTTTTAAAAGTCTGAGATAACGAAACATTTTTACTTTATAAACTCTTATTTGGTACAACTGGTTGGAGACAGCCTCCAGGAGCTTACTGTAACTGTGTTTTCATTCATTTCGTAAATGTAATTATTTTAATACAGAAAAGTAATATAATTATTGCTTGTTATTTTTAAAAGTAAACCCACACTGCACAAGGGAGACAAATTCCAGGTGTGTTTTAGGATTTGCTCTGTCCGGTGATGATTTTTAATTTTTTGCTTAGCTCATTTTTATAAGATAGGAGCCTGTTGACAAAGGAAAACTCTGTAAATGCACTTGTGCATTTAAGCGGAGATTTATAAAAAAAAAACAAAAAGCCGGTTTCTACCTTATCCCAGTTTTGTATACAGTATGCATGTAAAAGCACTCACTGTTACACTAGCACAAAATTTTGATATTTTCAGTCTACTCAAAAAAACTACAATTATTTCTATTAACACAGGTGATAATTAGAAAACATTTTACTATTTTTAATTAAAAAGTTAAAAACAGAAAAGCCCCATTATGATTTTTGTTTTGTCATGGGAGGGTCCTAGGGTGACACTTTTCCCCTTTATACTCTTTCTTATGTAAAACTTAACACATATTCTTACCAAAATAGTTCGTCACTTCCCAATTCCTCTAACTTCAGGTAATTAGGCAGAGACCCATAACAGGCAAGAGAAAAATATTATAGGTCAAATACACAGTGCCATAAAACAAAAGAAAATAAAGTGTGAACACCACACAACCTGGTATTGCTAGATGTTTCATTTTTTCCAGGTATCAGCCATAAGTCAAAATCTTTTTTTTTTTTATTCTTTTTTGATCAGCTTTTGTACTGATTTTGTAAAGGTAATCTAGGCATGATGTGGTCATCCTGTCTCCAAGACAACTTTTCCTTTATTACATTTAAATTTCTTGTCTCTAAAATTAATTCATAGCTCATACACTTCTGCTGTTGGAGCCAGGAGGTTATAGTGAGGTGTGCTTGTTTAAATAGAGGCAAAGGATGTAAGAAGCGCTGCCCATCCAAAGTTCATTTAACTAAAAATCATGTTTTTAAAATCAGCAGCTTTAGCTCATGCTAATGACCTCATACATGGGTTCCAACAGCTCAGCACTCTTGTATAGCTCACAAAATAGCAGAGCTAATTACTCTTTCTGCTTAAACTAATTATCAAATATTCAGGTAATTCTTAATTAAAAACTAAAGCATTAGTGAACAAAATACATTTTCAGTAGCTAAGTAAAATGACCAGTTGCTTTAACATGAAAATAAAGCATCTTTAGAAAATAAAGCATCTAAAAGCATCTTTGTAAAGATCAAATTTTAAAACATAAGAAAAATCCTTGTTTCCAAAAGAGTTCTGCCCATTTTTCCAACAGTTTTCTTGACTGATCTTTAGAATCATCAGTGACTTTCTGATCACATCCACCCCAAACATAGCATATAACTTAATTTCGGTACTCATTTTAAATGATAATATAAAGTCCCTAAAGGAACTGGGTAGGAACTGGAGACATCTGATATCTTCTGTCATATATCTTTATATATAACAGTTTAAATCGCGCCCCCTAACGTTTTTTGAAAGTAGCCCTTTTAATGCCAATATGTCCTTTTTTAATTAATGATATAACATAGATGCATATTTTATTATAACTACTTAACTTTTATTGACATTTATCTAACTCTATATTTATTTTTCTAGTATCAGATTGTAGTTTAAGTTATTTTGTTTTGGGTTCATTAGACGTATTTTTCATATTTTCGATTCTTGTTTTCTTTTTTTCACATATTCACACCCCCTAGGGGGCCAGCCCCACAGTTTGAGAACCACTGTTGTAAGGGGTTATTTGTAAAACACTCTGTGGCACTTAATTAGATTAGATTAGATTAAATTAAATTAAATTAGATTTCTTCAGTTATTCAGCTGCCCATCGGTGTTCCATTCTTGTTATAAATTGTATTTAGTCTCTCTTTATTTGCTAAATATTTTATATGTTGAATAGAAAACAGATATCTTGTTCAGGCTTTAATTTAAAACCGCATTTTCATCAACAGGCTATAACCACTTTGGTACTCAGGGTGCTTTGTATAATACAAAGTTTTAGAAATTCTGTTAACGCTTTGTAATAGCCTTCCATTTTACATCAGTTATGAGCCCCTGAAAAAAAAGTATGGTTATAGTATGTTATAGAAGCCTACATATATACATATATATAGAAGCCTAAACTACAGGGCTGATGATTAGGCTTATTTTGGACAAGTAAGGCAAATCAGGATGGAAAATATTTTAGTGAATAGTTACATAATAGCTATTATATATGTTAGCACAAGGATTAAAAGTTTACTAAAACTGTGAGGTTTATTCTTTCTTTTAGGTAGTCCTGTGACATAGGACAGCTATCATTGAAAAATTCATTTCCCCTCTGTTTGTGAAATAACACCCTTTGTTTTAGTAGCATTCAGGGTGAAGGGGATGTAAGTTTAAAATGTGATTCCAAGAGTCAACAAGTGTCTGCAATCTTCTTGAATATGAGTCAAAGGATAAGGGTTTGTGCAGGGATCATAGTCAGGGGCAGAGTTAAGGTAGACATTATTATTCCAAAATGAAAAATTGACTCGCCCATATCGCAAATATAAGATAGTAAAAACTAAAGTTTACAAATACTAAGTCACAGAGGAGATTAAAAAACATATTAAGACTGGATCAACAAGGGATCGCCCCAAGCTCACAGCACACTGCAACAGAACCTATACCAGAGTGTTCTGAGGTATATTATCAGCTAAACTGTTATCTATTTAGGCAGTTCCACAGGGTTGCAAGGAGTTGGGGAAAACCTCATTTAACATCTACTAGTATAATGCTAATTAACATTAGACTGTTATTGTTAGAATCTTATCTGGCACTAAAAGTGAGGCTTGTGTTCCTCCTGATTCAGGAAGAACATTAAATACTGGAGTTTAGAATATTAACTAGACTGGTAGTCTTGATGGTAAGGACATTTGTGCCAAAATAAATACAGTTAATTATGAAGTAAATAATTACATGAAAAACTGGAGTTATAAAGGAATTATTACAATTTGAAAAAATGCTGTGATTTATAAAAAATAAGCTTTTTTGACATGTGCAGTCTGGAATAGTCCGAATATGTCTTAAAGAGTTCATTTTTAAATAAAACTTAAAAAGGCATATTAAAAATATTAAATATTAATCTGAATGAAACACAGAAGTACCATTTAATGATATCAATTAGTGTTAAGTTTTATCAAGCACAGGATTCTATTTATAAGGTTTATTTAATTTAGTTATAAACAAAATGATTGGTTGCATTTTGCTTTGAAATTAACAAAAGTTTGATAGAGCTTTAAGAATTAGAATGCAAGACAAATCTGTACACTATATAACAAATGTTGCTGTTTCAATAGGAGTATCTTGGATCTCTGTTTTATTTTAACCTTTTGACAAGAAGACCCTGGTCAGGGAAATATACCACATATATTGAAAATGAACAGCGCCAACATGCTAACTAAATAGATATAAGATAAGATATTTTAGAATATGGACCTGGGCGCTAACCCCATGGTTCTGACAAACTAAAGAGTCTTCACTTAACTGTCAAACTTTCTGTAGGTGCTATGGATCTTGTAATGGAGAGTGCAAAAAATTTTATAATCTTTACTCTGTAATGGCCAATATGACGGAGATCTAGCGCCTGTGTCCTCAGTGTTAACCAGTCATAGGATATGATGTTCAAAATTCACCTAGGGTTTTTTCAGAAGAGACAGGACAAGTGCGAAGTGTGTTCTGCATTCTGTATTAACTATTCACAATGACCATACTCCCGAGACCTTAGGTTTTTTTTATGCAGAGGTACATTTCACAGACCCAAATAAGAGACATCCACAGATTATCTCATATCTTTCCCACAGAAATAAATCTCTCATATCTTTCCCACAGAAATAAATCCGAAGCCAAGAAAGTAGCAGAGATAAAAAGCGAAATTACTAAAATAGATGAAGAACATGCCAGACTACCAAGCGGGACTCTACATAGGAGGAGACAGGCTCTACATTCAGAATTAAACCTCTTGACAACTAAAGAAACTGAACAACTAATCTACAAATCCAGACATCATTATTATGAACATGGAGAAAAGCTAATAAGCTTTTAGCTCAACAAATTCACAAGCAAGAAGTGAGCAACGCAATCTCGGTAATCACCAACACGAGCGGAGATAAAATCGTCGAACACAAAAATATAATGCACACTTTCAGAGACTACTATAAATCCCTATATACTACCAAGTTTAAAGAAGACAACACACAATCTAATGCATTTCTGGATACATTACAGATACCACAAATAGATGCTTTTAGTGCGAAATAACTTGATAAACCTCTGGCGTTATCAGAATTATTAGATGCTATAAAGTCACTCCAAGGCGGGAAACCAGCAGGCCCTGATGGCTACCCTGCAGAATTTTACAAGAAATTCTTCGCTCGGCTAGCTCCCCGCCTATTAGCAACATTTATAGAAGCCAGAGATAACCAATCTCTTCCACAAACCTTTAAGCCAAGCACTAATCACTGTTTTCCAAAACAAAATAAGGACTTATTACAATGTGCATCATACAGACCAATTTCACTTCTGAATAATGACGTTAAAATACTCTCTAAAATCATAGCTAGAAGGATGGAGAAAGTGCTCCCTCGGTAATATCACAAGACCAAACTGGATGTATTAGGGGCCGACACTTATCTTCAAATCTTGACGCCTGTTTAATGTAATATACTCACCAACTAAATCAAACACCCCAGAAATATTATTATCATTGGATGCAGAAAAAGCATTGACATGATTGAATGGAAATACCTTTTACTACATTGGAGAAGTTTGGGTTTGGCCCAACATTTGTGCATGGATTAAATTACTGTATACTAACCCAGAAGCTTCAGTTTGCATCAATAACATTTGCTCAGACTACTTTAAACTAGAGCGTGGCACTAGACAAGGATGCCTTTCACCGCTGCTGTTTGCGATTGCCATTGAACCACTGGCAATACATTGTCGAAATACTGATCAGATAAAGGGGATTAGCAGAGAAGGACTGGAACAGAAAATCTCATTATATGCAGATGATATGGTACTGTATATATGGACCCAGAAAATTCTGTGCCTGCAGTCTTAGCAGCACTCACAGAATTTCAAAAGATCTCTGGTCTCAGAATTAATCTGAATAAAAGTGTACTCTTTCCAGTGAATTCTCAAGCATATAATATTAGATTAGATACCCTACCTTTTATCATTGCAGAACAGTTTAAATACCTAGGGGTAAACATCACAAGTAAACATAAAGCTCTATATCAACAAAATTTCACCGTCTGCATGGAAAAAATTAAACAAGACTTGCATAGATGGTCAACCCTTCATCTCACACTAGCTGGAAGAATTACCACTGTTAAGTTGAATATTCTTCCTAAGCTCCTTTTTATTTCAAAACATCCAATATACATTAATAAATCATTCTTTAGGCAATTAGATTCAACAATAACCTCATTTATTTGGAATTCAAAACATCCACGCATCAAAAGAGCGACCCTACAAAGACAAAAGGCAGAAGGCGGCATGGCTCTACCTAACTTCCAGTTTTATTACTGGGCAGCAAATATACAGGCGATAAGAACCTGGACACAAATAGAAGAACATACACAGGCATGGACCGCAATAGAAGTAAAATCCTGCAGTACTTCTTTGTATTCCTTGCTCTGTGCTCCAATAAACACACGTTATCGGCAATATAGAAAATAACCCAATTGTGCTCCACTCACTTAGAATCTGGAACCAATGTAGAAAGCATTTTAAGACGGAGAAGCTTCTATCTGTGGCACCTCTGCAAGAGAACCACCTCTTTCAACCTTCACAAACATATGCAGTTTTTAATATCTGGAAAAAATTTGGAATTAACTTGCTTAGAGATCTTTATATAGACAACGTCTTTGCATCCTATGAACAATTACATTCCAAATTTAAAATTCCAGCTATACATTTCTCTCACTATCTTCAAACCAGGAACTTTGTTAAACAGAACCTTCCAGATTTTCCTCATCTTGCACCCTCATCCATGCTGGAAAAGATATTGCTCAATCTCAAGGACTTAGACTCCATCTCTACAATATATAAAATCATTTTACAATCCCTCCCTTTCAAAGATCCAAGAGGACACTGGGAAAAAGATCTCTCAATTAATATATCTGAAAAGGAGTGGAAAGTAGCAATGCAGATAATTCACTTGAGCTCCATATGCGTAAAGCATACAATTATACAACTCAAAATTATATATCGAGCACATCTGTCTTGACTAAAACTCTCCAAAATGTATACAGGGCATGATCCAACCTGCGAACGTTGCAACCAAGTCCCAGCCTCACTGGGTCACATGTTTTGTTCCTGCACCAAATTAACATCATTGTTATCATTGTATAGATTGGAAAAAATCAAATACTCAGAGGATCCGTACAGACTTTTTTCAAAACATGGCAGGATCTAATCAGTAGCATTTTAAAATAAGGTTATGAAGCACAGAGAATTTATTACTTTAGGTATGTTTACAAGCCTTAAATTTTACGCCGTTTGGCTTGCTCTCTCTCTCTGGGGTGGGGATCGATCTGTTCTTAACTCAATTTTTCTTTTTGTTAAAACTTGATTGCTTTGTATGGATTGCAGTAAAATTAATAAAAAAAAATGAAATGGCCAGTAAAGCTTCTTGGTTTTGAGGCATTCGATCCACATACAGTATATGGTAGGCTTCTTAGATCTCGGTGTTTGAATTCTTCTTCAAGTATTTTGTGGCAGAATTATGTGCTTTAGATGGTAAGATCATTAATACTGCAGAAAAGCAGCAGGCGGCGTAATCACCATTGTTATTGGTCTTCTGTGCTAATTCAAAATGTTCAACAATGTTCTCCATACCTTTTTTTTTTTGCTATTGTCAGTCTGTGCATCAGTCACACATTAACAGTTTCACATTGTGGCTGGGAATATTGTTGAAAGTGTCCTGCAGCTGTTTGTAGAATTAATCTTTTTCACCATCATTGCCGCTTCAGTTGGTGCATACACTTGGACGGTGGTGCTTTTCACATGGTTTGACAAGAAGCGGCCTGTGATAATGCATTTGTTGACTGGTTTTCAACCAATAGGCACCCTGGTAACCTGTTTGTCTAGTATTATGCTGACTCCTTGGGTCTGTTTCTCTTCCTGACCTGAGTAGAGAAGTGTTTTACCATTCCTACATAGTTTCTTGCTTCCACTCCATTGCATTTTATTGATTCCTAAGATACTGAGCTGGTATTCTTTCATTTCTCTCAACAAATATGCACTCTTTCCATTCACACATTCCGGCTTCTGATCTTTGGTTTTATTTTGGCACTTAGAATCAGGACATTGAAATACTAACTTACATTTGGCTTACGTTAGTGTCTGTCATTGCAGAGTCTTGTCCATTGCTCCTTTTCTCCTAACAATCTCATTGTTGACTTTCACTTGCTGTGGGTTTGGTGACTAGGGTTTTATGGGACCGGGTTGCTAGCTCTGCACCCAACCTTCCTCCTTCTGTCTCCAAACTTAGGACTGGCATTGGCAGGTTTAAATTAAATTATTTATCAGTTAGTTAATCCTGGATATCAGAACAAATCCTGGTTGCTTTAGCACGATTTCGCCTCAGTGGAATAGCTGACTCCAGAACACTGGATTTAAAGCTCAAGTACAAGCACTTTATTGTCATTGTGTAACACATCAAAATGACTTTTTGTGACAGCCCCAAGGTGCATTTAAAGAAAGTCAAATAATTCCAAATATGTTGTATACAGTGTTAAGTGATTAAGTAACCAGAGCAAATTATTATTGCTCAAAGTACAGCATCATAAATTGTTATTGCACCTGTTAATGAATATTGCATTACATATTATATATTGTATTACATTAGTATATTGCACATTACCAATATAGCTTATTGCACATGTTCAATTAAAAATGATCTCAGACTGAGGAGATTCAGAGTTCAGAAAGTTTATGGCAGATGGGAAAAAGCTATTTTTTATTCTGTTTGTGTGTACACGGATTGACCTAAAGCGTCTGTCTGACGGGAGGAGCTCAAACAAAGAATTTCCAGGATGAGTTTTGTCCTTGAGAATGTTTTTGGCCTTTCTCACACAGCGAGTCTTATACAAGAGTTCAAGTGATGGCATTTCTGTCCTAATAAAGGCCTCTGCTGTTTTTACGACCCACTGCAGGGCTTCTTTAGCAGCCTAGGTGCAGCTGTTGAACCACGCCGTCATGCAGTTAGTTAAGATGCTCTCTATAGTGCATCTATAGAAATTAACCAGCAGCTTCTGAGGGAGGTCATCTCTCCTTAGCTTCCTGAGAAAATATAGGCATTGTCGTGCTTTGCCTATTATAGCCAAGTTGTTGTCAGCCCAGGACAGGTCCTATGAGATGGTGGCTCCTAGAAACTTAAAGCTGGAAACTCTCTCCACAGCATCTGCATTGATTGTTATCGGACTGTGATTGGTCTTTTTAGTGGTCCTAAAGTCCAGAATAACTTCTTTGGTCTTTTTGGTATTTAAGACCAGGTTGTTGGTGTTGCATCATGCTGTCAGATTCTAAACCTCTTCCGTACATGCAGCTTCATTGTTGTCTGTTACAAGCCCAATGACAGTCATATCATCCGCAGATTTAACAATAATGTTTGATTGGTAGATGGGTTGGTAGTCATGGGTGAAGAGTGCTCAGGGTAAGGGTTGAGGATGTGTGGTTGCCCATCCTGACAGACTGGGGGTGGTTGGTGAGAATATCCAGTAACCAGTTGCATATGTATGGAGTAAGTCCTAGTGCATAGAGGTTTTTGATCAGCTGGTTAGGTATGATAGTATTAAATGCAGAGCTGTAGTCAGTGAAGAGCATCCTAACATAGGTGTTGGGCTTTCCCAGGTTGCGAGAGGGCAGCATGTAGAGCCACACAGATGGTGTCCTCAGTTGATCTGTTTGACCGATAGGCAAATTGGTGTTGGTCTAGATTACCAGTCATTCAAAGCACTTTGCGATGACAAAGGTGAGAGCGGCTGGTCGATAGTCATTAAGACAAGTTATCCTCGGTTTTTTGGGAACAGGTGCAATGGTTGTGGATTTCAGGCACAAGGGGACTACACCTGAGGAGAGAGAGAGGTTGAATTTGTGTGTAAATACCTCCACTAATTGGTCAGCACAGGCCTGGAGAACACATCCTTGCACATTATCAGGACCTGCTGCTTTCCTTGCATTGATGTTTTCGAGTGCCTGCCTCACATCATGTATGTGTATGACCACAGGCTATGAGTCTCCGGTCAGCTCGAAGCTGACTGGAGTCTGGTTATTGTCCTTGTCAAATCATGGAAAGAAGCTATTAAGTTCCTCTGCTAGGTTGGCATTGCTATTGGTCAGTGTGTATTGTAAGTCATTTTTCTTTTTGTAATCCGTGATTAATCTGTTGCCTTGCCACATCTGCTGAGTTATTTTCAAAGTCCTCCTCAATCCGTTGTTTGTACATTAGTTTAGCAGACTTGATACCCTTCTTGAGATTAGTCTTGGCAGCTCTATAAGCTGAGGTGTCTCCTAATTTAAAGGCTTTTTCCCTTTCCCTGAGCAGCTGTTTGACTTCACTATTCATACATGGTTTCTCATTTGGGCAGACCTTAATCCTTTTGTTGACAGTGACATTGTCCACACAGTGTTTAATATATGACAGCACAGATGAAGTGTATGTCTCTAAGTCTGTCTGATGAAAAAATATATTCCAGTCTGTTTGTTCAAAACAGTCCTGGAGTTGGCAAATGGCAGCCTCAGGCCAAACTTTAATAGTCTTGCTAATTGGATTAGTACTGCTGATAAGGGCTTTGTGCATTGGAACAAGAAACAAAGAGAGATGATCAGACTTGCCAAGGTGGGGGAGTAGAATGACCTTACAGGCGTCTTTTATGTTTGTATAGACGTGTTCTAAGGTGTTTTCCCCTCTGGTTTTACAATGTACATGCTGATAAAATCTGGAGAATACATCCTTTAGATTTGCTTGATTAAAATCCCCAGCAATGATAGAAACTGCATCAGGGTGCAAGCTCTGTTGTTTACTGATAACGTTAAACAATTTTTCAAGCACTGACTTAATATTAGCCTGAGGATGTATGTATACTGCCATAACAATAACTATGTATGTTCTCTCGGTAGGTAAAACGGTCGGCATCTTTAGCATCAGATATTCCACGTCCGGACAACAAAACTTGTTGATTGTAGTTATATTAGTGCACATGTTTTCTTACCGGAATCAGGGTTTCGATCGGCTCGACAGGTTCAACTGCTGTGTCTGGTATGGTGGGATCCAGCCATGTCTCTGAAAAAATCAAAAGGCAACAGTCCCTTGTAGTTTTATGTGTGGAAATATCCAGTCAAAGCTCATCCATTTTATTTGTGAGTGATCAAGTATTTGCAAGAAGAACGCTAAGAAGAGGGTTTTTTGCAGGCCAGCCTTTAGCCTAGCTAGTAAACCTGCTCGCTTGCCTGTTCTTAGAGGCATTTCTTTAATGAACGAGGGGCTCCACAAAGGGTATAAAGGTGGGCAGCTTGTTCCACCAGCGAGTCTATGTTTGGTACATCACTTTGCAGATTAAAAAAGGCAAAGGTCCTTGATTTTCTTCGATGTGAGATCAAAGCCGCGTGTTATCAACTCTGAACATATCGCGTTTCAGAATGTTGCTCAGATATATTAAAGCCTCAGATTTAGAACAAAAATGTTCATGCTGATGCTCCTCTGGGCTTAGCAGAATTGTAGTCTAATTACTGTATATATTTACGCATAAGTTGGGTCTTGAAACCTGAAAAATCGATCATAAAATCAGACCCTGACTTGTATGCCCGTTCAAAAATGTGACTTACATTTTTTTTTTTGCCTACTTCAATCTCGCATCAGTTTCTCAGACGCATCAAATTTTGTTGCAGCAGCGCAGTTACCAATTTCTTTTGTGACTTCAATGATGTTTCATTTAAAATCAGCTTCATATTTTCTTCTGATCAAATGCTCCAACATAGATAAGGGATGCTCTTATGATAAAGGTGTATGAGGGTGTGAGATACAAAAAAACGCAAATCAGTGCAAACTTTGATTCGGAATAGTTTGGGTATTACAGTGTGGTCATGTAGGCACAATACATAAGAAAAAAAAAAGGCAGTGTGGTTTGTGGTTACTCTTTTAGGTGGGCGTTAGCATATCTTCATCTCTTGGACCAATAGCATGAGTTTTCCACATTTGACTTATGTGACCGACATTATAAAATACCAGAAATGTTACAGTAAAATCAAGTCCCAACTTATCCGCGAGTATATACGGTACCTTTCTCTGGACAGAATTTGGTGTAGGAGTTATGCTTCTATGTCAATTGCTCATTCAAAATGGGATATGACATTTTCAAAATCTTCAAAGTAGAACATGGTGAGGATGGAAGGGGGAAGACTTGCTCTCTTCAGCTGCCTCAGGAAGTGTAGTCTCTGCTGGGCTTTCTTGATTAATGATGAGGTGTTATGCGTTCACGTAAGTTCCTCAGTTATGCGCACATAGAGGAACTTGGTTCTCCTAACAGTATCCATATCCAAACTGATGATGCTGAGTAGGATGTGGGCAGGATGTGATTTTCTGAAGTCCACAATTATCTCTTTTGTCTTGTTGACATTGAAAGATAGATTGTTGTCTTCACACCATGTGGACAGTTGTTCCACCTCATCTCTGTATGCTGGTGGTTCATCTCTGCTTATCAGTCACCACACAGTCGTATCATCTGCAAACTTGATGATGTGGTTGATGTTGTGCGTGGCTATGAAGTCATGAGTCAGCAGGGAGAGGAGCAGTGGACTAAGCACACAGCCCTGTGGTGCTCCAGTGCTCAGTGTGATGATGCTGGAGGTGTTGCAGCCCATCTGAACTGCTTCTTAAATAGTGCATCTGAGATCATCATTTCTTACTGAACATTTACAATATTTGATTTTATGTTAGGATGCTCTGCTGTGGCCTCAAAGTTTTAACACTTCATGTTAAACCTGCTCTTTTGCAAGTTTTTTTCAGGGCATTAGAGGCCCAGTAACTAAGTGGTATTTTGTCAAATCTTTGTTTCTGGAAGAGTCAAATCCTGATTCTGTTACAACAATCAAGATAAGCGAGTTATCCATGTCTTTGGCCTCATGGATCTTGCATTTCAGGCTTAATCTGTTCCAGAAACACAGGTTTGGCTAAATCCAGGTTTTCTGGAATAGAATAAATAATGACTTAACTTTAATCGGATTTCACACTAATCCCTCTTTTTGGAACAGAATCTCTGTCGTTGACATGCATGTGTTTTGTGTTTGCCTGTTATTATGTCAGATGCCTGAGCTTATGTGTAAATATTCTACATAAAAATGCATAAACTGACTTTGTTTATTTTAATGTTAATTTTGTAAAGTTTCTTCCTTAAAAGAACAACAACACTGGAATGTGAAATCTGTTTTTTCTTTCAAATATTCAACTTCTGTTAATAAAAGTTTCATGAAAAAGTTGGTTACCTTGTTTTTGATTAACACCAAAAACAGAGCTTCTGATTTATTTTTTAGATTAAAGTGCATTTTCAGGTCACAATTTAATTTAAATATGTTTATCTTTATTTACTGTTTTTAAGAGAGAGGCTATAAATCAGTTCCTGAAAGTACTGAAAAGTATTCAGAATTGGTTACACAAATCTGAATACATTAAAGACCGTATATATTCACTATTTAGTAAACACTGTTGATAATTTACAATACTCCTGGTTATCCATCTAACACTATCAATTATTGAAATAACATTGATATATTTTTAGTTCCCCCAAACACAATGTATCTGCTGCAGCCCATTGTCCAGGTTGTTACTGCAATGTTTAAGGGTTATTACTTACAGTTGCTAATGCAATACCTGCTCCATTATTCTGATGCTATTGAACAAGCTTCACTGAAGCAGCTTTGGTAATTCTGCTATTAAGGCTTTGGACTACATTAACTAGGTTTGGCAAAAAGTGTTTCCATAAACAATTAAAATTGTTTGGAAGAAACTGTGCCCACTGTTAACATCTATTGGTATATGGTGTGTCTGACTTTAATGGACTTGAGGAAGTGGTTGATGCACAGGTCAAGATTTTTGCTCTTGCAAGGGAGACCGAGTTTTTGAAGTTGAGTGCAGAGGATGCTGATGACTTGTTGAACTCGCATAACAAGGACCTCACAACAGAGGAACTCATACAGCTTGAGAAACTTAAGCTAGAAGACAAAGAAAAAACAAAATTACGCAAAAGATTAGACAACTATAAATTAAAAAAAAAAGACTGAAACATAGCTAGTGAATATAACAAGGACCTAATGAGAAGCATACATTTAAAGATGCAATCGGCTATGCTTTGGCACCCTATAAGAAGATGTATGAATGTGAATAAGAGTGCAAAAGAAAATTATCTTCCAATTTTGACATGTCTTTTTCAAAACCTAACTCTCCTGCTACCCAATAATGATTCCATTCATTCCCTCCTCTTCTATCCACTAGACTAATCTTCCTCATATTACGAGAACACTAAAACTTAGTTACATTAAATGTTATAGATTATATACATTATTTAAAAGTTTAATTTAAAAATAAAGAACATAATATTTTTGATTTACATTTTTTTGATGTAAGAAACATCAAATTAAACAATTAGTGCATAAATAATGGAAGTCCTGTGTATATAATGCTATGTAAAAGTTTGGGCACCCCTGATAAAAATCACTGTATCAGTTTACAACCATATGGAAAAAGCAACATTTCAGTAATGAAATATTTTTTTTTATTGGACCAATAGAACCAATTAATGTGAAATAAAAAAAATAGGCAGGTACATAAATTTGGGAGCTCCAAAGGAATAATCCCATTAATATTTAGTAGACCCTCCTTCTTCTGAAATAACAGCCTGTAGACTCCTCCTATAGCCACCGACAAGTCCCTGAATTCTGGCTGGTCCAGTTCAGTCAGGTTTGATGGTTTCCGAGCGTGGACAGCCTGCTTCAAATGAATCCATACATTTTCAATGATGTTCAGGGGCCTCATGTATAATGTCGTAACGTAGAATTCGCACCATAACATTGTAACAAATCGTCTCAAGCAATAGCCTGAGGTTAATGCTACCACTATTTTGACCTAGCTAAAGGCAGATGATAAAAGGATAGGCCAACATCACACCTTAATAAATTTCCCGTATCGCCTTTATTCTAATAAAACAATTCCTTAATATCAATGCATTTATAGGTCACTGCACACCATAGTCCATATTTATCCTTGCAGTCCATCAAATAAACAACAAATAGAAAAACAATCCCTTACACATGGATCGCCCCGCCCGAACCTAAGTAACCCTTAATTTGCAGCGCCACACACATATATAAGTATCTACACATCAACAGTTTTCATTCCCCCAAATCCTGTTCCAGAGATAATAAATAGATCCGCAGAATAGTCCACTGTAATACTCCCACAACGGCCGGCGAGCTGATGAAGAGTCCTGAAAATAGTGGACTATATAACCAATCTCCTCTTTGTCATTAAAGACATACAGTCAGACTTACGCCATGATTAAAGTATAGTACGTCCATTTTTGATAGCTCACCCGTGTCCGTAGGTAATAGCGGAACGATCGATTCCCAGGTACTAAAGAGAAGACCATCCACCTTCTGACAGGACTGATAGGAGCTCCTAGGCTTTTCCCATGGCCAGAGCAGAAGCTGATCTGCCTTTTTCTGTTATCCGATGTTATTCTTTTTTTCCCTTCTCCCTCAAAGACGGCGCACTTTATGTAAATGAATCCCCGAACCAACCGGAAGTTCCACCTCTGGGGTACCGCTGTCAATCTCTGTCAGAAGACTATTCCCCCCCAACAACCAATCGACAGCAGAAAACATTATCTTTATGTGGCAGTGCTACAACATGACGTAAGCACAGAAGCCGAAATGTGCTTACGCATAGACAAATCCAGGGGCCTCATGCATAAACGTTGCGTACGCACAGAAATGTTGTATAAGAATGTTTCAACGTTCAAATCGCGATGTATAAAACCTACACTTGGCGTAAAGCCACGCACTTTTCCACGGTACCTCATACTTTGTCGTACGCAAGTTCTCCGCTCGGTTTTGCAGACTGGCGGCACCCAGCGTCAAAGCAGTGCTACTGTTCCTGTTTGGTTACTCTTTATTTTCCTGACGCGGCTTTATTAAAACACTGAAAATAACCGCATATTCTTTATTAGTGTAATGCATCTGATTGTAATTAACTTATAACAATATAAAGGTCCAGGGAATAGCCATAGTATTCCATATACCATAACTGCTTTAGTGTTGTTACTCTCCCTGCACTTTCTTCTTCTTCTTCTTTCAGCTGCTCCTGTTAGTATTTGCCACAGCGGATCATGTTTTTCCATATTACTCTCACTGCACCACTCAGAGTATTTATATCACTTTATCTGAGTGGAGAATCACAGCAGCAGCTGATCGGAAAGAGAATTATCGATATACAGTATCAAGCACACACTGTCTCAGCCACGGGAAAACGTTTCAAAGCTTTTCCTGTATGAACCTCGTGGTTCAGAAACAGTTTCATCCCAAGAACTTCAAACACACTCAATCAATTGCTCCTCGTAGAACTGTTTGTACTTATAAGTACAATCACCCCACTGTAAATTTGCACTACAGTTATTATATTACACGACCTGAGCCACTTTATAAAGCACATATTTACATATGATGACGATATAATTTTTAAGATGAAGTGCAGCAAAATATGTTTATTATATTATACAGATAAAACTTTAACTTCATTTAAATAATCTATATTCTTCACAGGGACTGGCGTGAAGAATAGAATAATTAAACATGTACTACGAATATATTTTAATGTTCCTTAAACATTTTGAAGAATCGGCACTCTAAGCTTACAAATGGTTTAACGTCTATAACAGAGCTGATTGTATGGCGATCGGTTACTTGGAGAAAGATACGCAAGGACTCCAGGGGTGGCTTCGCCAATATGTATTGAATATAAAACAGAAAGAGAAAATAACGACACAGCTAAAAACACAGCAGCAAATTTTGACAATAGTTAAACGCTTGTGTCATGAGCACGAGGCGGCTATGCAGTGTCCGCAATGGACGTGGCCATCCACCATGCATAAGATACCATATTGACATTGGCGGGTGAAGGGGCCACCGATTCTTTCTCTGCCCAGGGCCACCACGAGCCTAGAGCCGCCCATGAGTACTGCTGCAATAAATAGTTTCATCGATGGTCGCGCACAATCGCTGCGCTGTGAAACCCATGTTTAATAATGTGCTTTAATTCCTATCATCATGAAAATGATATCACAAATACATCTGAGTATTTTAGTTATTCAGATAGCTGTAATCTCATAAATGTAATGAATTCTGTGTCCAGTCGGAGGAAGAGAGCCGGTTTAAGAAGCAAGTAGTGATTCACACACATAGAGCACATAGAAGATCACATACAAAACATAGCATTTAAAGTGCTACTTTAATTACGATGTGATTTGAGAAACTGGTTAATTAAACGATTTTAAGATGAAATTTATGATGTTCTACTTTAATGACAAAATAAGCAACATGATTAAAGTGGAAATTTCGAGATTGAAGTTGACATTTTGTGCTTTTTCCCCACTGTGTGGCTTTTTTTTTTCCCTCTGTACCCTAATAAGCTTTCATATGACACTCAGACGGTGGTCTACGACTCTCCTTTTCAAGGTGACTTTGATATCTGACAACTTCTTTTTTTATTTCTGGCACTGTGCGACTTTGTGAACGTGAGCTTTCAAGTTTCTCCAAAACGCCATGTCACTCAATCAACTTCCTTTTGTTGATTATACCACAGTTTAAATAAACAAATAGTTTGTTTTTCCTTTACCTCCACTTGGTATTCACTGAAATTATATGATATTTTCCTCCATGCACGAGCGTTACTTTAAACGCTGACCGGGATTTATGGAGCGGAAGAACGTGGAAGTTGGAGTACGCACAGATTCCTGCATCTGGATTTTTCTTTGTGTAAGTGTATTTCGGCTTTTGTGCTTACGTCATGCTATAGTGCGAATTCTACGCGCGGCGTTAGGCATGAGGCCCTAGATGCAGGAATCTGTGCGTACTCCAACTTCCACGTTCTTCCGCTCCATAAATCCTGGTCAGCGTGAAAAGTAGCCCACCGTCTGAGCTTATTAGGGTACAGACAAAAAAAAAAAAATGGGCACACAGTTGGAAAAAAGCACGAAATGTCAACTAAAATCTTGAAATTTCCACTTTAATCATGTAGTTTATTTTGTCATTAAAGTAGAACATCATAAAATTCATCAACAAAAACAACAACATTTATTTATATAGCAGATTTTCATACAGTACAAACAGTAGCTCAAAGTGCTTTACATAATAAAGAATAGAAAAATAAAAGACACAATAAGAAAACAAAATAAATCAACATTAATTAACATCGAATAAGAGTAAGGTTGAATGGCCAGGGGGGACAGAAAAAACAAAAAAACTCCAGACGGCTGGAGAAAAAAATATAATCTGTAGGGATTCCAGACCATGAGACCGCCCAGTCCCCTCAGTATGTTCCGTTATTAGTAACTGGTCACTAATGGAGAAAGTGGCTGAAATAAAAACCTGCAGCCACTGCAACCCTCAAGGAGCAGAGTTTGACATGCGTGGGTTTAATGCAAGAGAAGAGCGCGCAGCGTCAGGTGAAGTAATAGACTTCCTCAAATCACAGCTCTCAGTCTTGGGGTGGGGGGTTCAAGCAGAACACAATTCACTCTGCAAAATGTGTGTCTGCAGCTGTCGGGACTCCTGTCGACATCAAGAGTTAGTAACGACGGAAGACCTTTAAAAAGACATTAACTGCCTGGCAAGAAGAGCAAAAGCAACGCACTTCAATGGAAACGCATAAACAGCACATTATACTTTTTTTTTTTTTTAAAGTGGGTACTTTGTATGATTTATGAACATGACGTGTCTAATGTGAAGTCAAAAAGATTAAAGTCCTAAGGAAACCCAATTCGTAAAAAGATGTAAAGAAGGCCTGTAGGATTTAAAATGAGAGCAGGGCCTCAGCAACCAGAATATTAGAAGATAACTAAACAGATTTGGACAGGAATTCTGTGGCCATTTCCTAACTACATTTCTGACTGTGGAGGCAGACAATCCAAACCTTTGTGATAATTTCTTGTATCCTTCTCCTAATTCATAATAATGAATTATCTTAGTTTTTTTTCAGTTGTAAGTTCTTTAGAGATTCCCATGTTGCCACTCTCTCTAAGAGAGAACAAAGGACAATCACAACTAGTAATTACCTATGCAAAAAAAGCTTTTTTCTTGATTGGTTGCATCTATCTTTGTAGTTTAAGGTCTAATGAGCTAATCAAAGCAATTTTGTGCTGCAACCTGTCAGCATTAAATGAATACAGGTCTTCAAATTAAAAAGGTGCCCAAACTTTTTTACATCCTATTTTTTTACATTTTATTTTTTTTTCATACAACTCAATAATGCTACACTGAGAAATTTAGTCTGATAAACATCTTCTTGTCTGTGTTTCTCTAGTAAAAAAAATGTATTGCAGTTACCTCTTATGAAGACAGAGCAAACTATCATGCAGCTTTAGAGGGGTGCCCAAACTTTTACATAGTACTGTATGAGGTGACATACAAAAATAACTGGACTGGGCTTGGGGCTTTCCTGGAAAACCATCTGGAGGTTGGCTGGATGTGAATCATAGAACTATATCCCCTCCTTCAACCCCTCTCAAACCGCCAACCGACTAGGTATAGCCTGTGAATAGCCCAGTCAGTATTTGCACAACAATCACTACATGAGTTGCCGTGACAAAGTCAGGTGAAAAAGACAATGCTCCTGCGCATAATGCTTTTTCCATAAAGCCGTTTTTGACTGACAAAAACATCCCTGTCCTTAATCATCCTCCCTATTTGCCCGATTTAGTTCCCTGTGATTTTTACTTGTTTCCGAAAATCAAAAGTGACCTGAAGAGAACACATTTTTCTTAAATGGATGAAGACAAGACAGAAATGGCAAGCCTGTTGCAGAGCCTCAAGCAAGAAGACTTCCAGCATAGTTTCAATCAATGGAAGATACATATGGACCATTATAGAGATCAGGAGGGGGAGTATATAGAAGGTTACAATGTTAAGAATGCTGTATTTCATTAATAAATATTTTTTTGTTTTTACTAATCCAGTTACTTTTGTGTCTTACCTCATATATACTATCTGTGTATGTACAATGCATCCGGAAAGTATTCACAGCGCATCACTTTTTCCACATTTTGTTATGTTACAACCTTATTCTAAAATGGATTAAATTCATTTTTTTTCTCAGAATTCTACACACAACACCATATAATGACAACATGATAAAAGTTTACTTGAGGTTTTTGCAAATTTATTAAAAATAAAAAAACTGAAAAATCATATGTACATAAGTATTCACAGCCTTTGCTCAATACTTTGTCGATGCACCTTTGGCAGCAATTACATCCTCAAGTCTTTTTGAATATGATTCCACAAGCTTGGCACACCTATCCTTGGCCAGTTTATATATATATATATATATATATATATATATATATATATATATATATATATATATATATATACTGTATATATATATATATATCTCCATCCATCCATCCATCCTCTTCCGCTTATCCGAGGTCGGGTCAGGGGGCAGCAGCAAGCAGAGAGGCCCAGACTTCCCTCTCCCGGCCACTTCTTCCAGCTCTTCGGGAGAATCCCAAAGGCGTTCCCAGGCCAGCCGGAGACATAGTCCCTCCTCCGGGTTGGGCGTGCCGGAACACCTCACCAGGGAGGCGTCCAGGAGGCATCCTGATCAGATGCCGAGCCACCTCATCTGACTCCTCTCGATGCGGAGGAGCAGCGGCTCTACTCTGAGCCCCTCCCGGATGACTGAGCTTCTCACCCTATCTTTAAGGGAAAGCCCAGACACCCTGCGGAGGAAACTCATTTCAGCCCTTGTATTCGCGATCTCGTTCTTTCGGTCACTACCCATAGCTCATGACCATAGGTGAGGGTAGGAGCGTAGATCGACTGGTAAATTGAGAGCTTTGCCTTACGGCTCAGCTCCTTTTTCACCACGACAGACCGATGCAGAGCCCGCATCACTGCGGATGCCGCACCGATCCGCCTGTCGATCTCACGCTCCATTCTTCCCTCACTCGTGAACAAGACCCGAGATACTTGAACTCCTCCACTTGGGGCAGGATCTCTCCCCAACCCTGAGAGGGCACTCCACCCTTTTCCGCTGAGGACCATGCTCTCGGATTTGGAGGTGCTGATTCTCATCCCAGCCGCTTCACACTCAGCTGCGAACCGATCCAGAGAGAGCTGAAGATCACGGCCTGATGAAGCAAACAGGACAACATCATCTGCAAAAAGCAGTGACCCAATCCTGAGTCCACCAAACGGACCCCTTCAACACCCTGGCTGCCCTAGAAATTCTGTCCATAAAAGTTATGAACAGAATCGGTGACAAAGGGCAGCCCTGGCGAGTCCAACTCTCACTGGAAACGGGCTCGACTTACTGCGGCAATGCGGACCAAGCTCTGACACGGTTGTACAGAGACCGAACAGCTCTTATCAGGGGTCCGGTACCCCATACTCCCGGAGCACCCCCACAGGATTCCCGAGGGACGGTCGAATGCCTTTTCCAAGTCCACAAAACACATGTAGACCGGTCGGGCAAACTCCCATGCACCCTTCAGGACTCTGCTAAGGGTGAAGAGCTGGTCCACTGTTCCGCGACCAGGACGAAAACCACACTGTTCCTCCTGAATCCGAGGTTCACTATCCGGCGGACCCTCCTCTCCAGAACCCCGAATAGACTTTTCCAGGGAGGCTGAGGAGTGTGATCCCTCTATAGTTGGAACACACCCTCCGGTCCCCTTTTAAAGAGGGGACCACCACCCCGGTCTGCCAATCCAGAGGCACTGTCCCGATGTCCATGCGATGTTGCAGAGGCGTGTCAACCAAGACAGTCCTACAACATCCAGAGCCTTAAGGAACTCGGCGATCTCATCCACCCCGGGCCCTGCCACCAAGGAGTTTTTGACCACCTCGGTGACTTCAGTCCCAGAGATGGGAGAGCCCACCTCAGAGTCCCCAGGCTCTGCTTCCTCATGGAAGGCATGTTAGTGGGATTGAGGAGGTCTTGAAGTACTCCTCCCACCGACCCTAGCGTCCGAGTGAGGTCAGCAGCGCACCATCCCCACCATATACGGTGTTGACACTGCACTGCTTCCCCTCCTGAGGCGCGGACGGTGGACCAGAATCTCCTCGAAGCCGTCCAAAGTCGTTCTCCATGGCCTCTCAAACTCCTCCCATGCCCGAGTTTTGCCTCAGCAACAACGAAGCAGCGTTCGCTTGGCCTGCGGTACCTATCAGCTGCCTCCAGAGACCCACAGGACAAAAAGTCCTATAGGACTCCTTCTTCAGCTTGACGGCATCCCTCACGCGGTGTCCACCAACGGGTTCGGGATTGCCGCCACGACAGGCACCGACCACCTTGCGGCCACAGCTCCGGTCAGCCGCCTCAACAATAGAGGCACGGAACATGGCCCATTGGACTCAATGTCCCCACCTCCCTCGGGGCGTGGTTGAAGTTCTGCGGAGGTGGGAGTTGAAGCTACTTCTGACAGGGGACTCTGCCAGCCGTTCCCAGCAGACCCTCACAACACGTTTGGGCCTACCAGGTCTGACCGGCATCTTCCCCCACCATCGAAGCCAACTCACCACCAGGTGGTGATCAGTTGACAGCTCCGCCCCTCTCTTCACCCGAGTGTCCAAGACATATGGCCGCAAGTCCGACGACACGACCACAAAGTCGATCATCGACCTGAGGCCTAGGGTGTCCTGGTGCCAAGTGCACATATGAACACCCTTATGCTTGAACATGGTGTTCGTTATGGACAATCCATGACGAGCACAGAAGTCCAATAACAAAACACCGCTCGGGTTCAGATCGGGGCCATTCCTCCCAATCACGCCCTTCCAGGTCTCACTGTCATTGCCCACGTGAGCATTGAAGTCTCCCAGCAAAACGAGGGAATCCCAGAAGGTATGCCCTCTAGCAACCCCTCAGAGACTCCAAAAGGGTGGATACTCCAAACTGCTGTTGGCATACACACAAACAACAGTCAGGACCCTTCCCCCCACCCGAAGGCGGGGGGAGGCCACCCTCTCGTCCACCGGGGTAAACCCCAATGCACAGGCTCCAGTGGGGGCAATAAGTATGCCCACACCTGCTCGGCGCTCTCACGGGGCAACTCCAGAGTGGTAGAGAGTCCAGCCCCTCTCAAGGAGATTGGTTCCAGAGTCCAAGCTGTGCGTCGAGGTGAGTCCGACTATATCTAGCGGAACCTCTCGACCTCGCGCACTAGCTCAGGCTCCTTCCCCTTCAGAGAGGTGACATTCCACGTCCCAAGAGCCAGTTTCTGTAGCCGAGGATCAGACCGCCAAGGTCCCGCCTTCGGCCACCACCCAACTCACACTGCACCCAACCTCCTTGGCCCCTCCCATAGGTGGTGAGCCCATGGGGAGGAGGACCCACGTTACCTCTTCGGGCTGTGCCCGGCCGAGCCCCATGGGTGCAGGCCCGGCCACCAGGCTGCCATCGAGCCCCACCTCCAGGCCTGGCTCCAGAGGGGCCCGTGACCCGCGTCGGCAAGGGAAAGCGTCGTCCAAGGTTTTATTCTTCATTAGAGGTTTATTGAACCGCTCTTTGTCTCATCCCTCACCTAGGACCAGTTTGCCTTGGGTGGCCCTACCAGGGGCATAAAGCCCCGGACAACATAGCTCCTAGGATCATTGGGACACGCAAACCCCTCCACCACAATAAGGTGACGGTTCAATATAGCGGCACTGTGTGTTAATATGAACAGAGAGTGGTGTATGAATGCTGCTGCAGTCACGCAACACTGTTCCCCGCTGATAAAAGTGCAGCTGCATGCTGGTGGTTGCCATCTACCTCCCGCCTAACACAAATGCGAACCAGGCGCTAGTGGAACTCTACGACACACCCCGAGGCATTTTTCATTATTGCTGGAGACTTCAATCATGCCAACTTGAAGTCAGTTCTCCCAAAATTTTTCCAGAATGTGAACTATGCTACTAGAGGGGGATGCTGTCTAGACAAGGCTCTACCTCCGCCCCCACCTCAGCTGCTCAGATCATATCAGTATGTTTATGGTTCCTTCATACAAGTCCCTGCTGAAGTGCATTAAACCAGCCCGCAAGAACCACAGAGTGTGGCAGGTTGGTGCTGTTTCAGCTCTCCAAGACTGTTTCAAATTGACAGACTGGGACATTTTCAAGGAGGCTGCAATGGATGGTGACTCCATCAATCTGGAGGAGTACGTAGAATTTGTGACCGGCTACATCTCCAAATGCATAGTGGATGTTACCACAAGAGCCAACCAAAAGCCCTGGATGACGAGAGAAGTGCCCACGCTGCTCAAGATCAGAAATGCAGCCTTCATATCTGGATACAAGGCCTCCCTCAGGGTGGCCAGAGCCAACCTGTCTCACGCTATGAGGAGAGCTAAGTGGGCCTACGTGCAGAGGATTAACAAACCCTTCAGCAGCACCAGAGACAAATATCGTATGTGGCAGGGCATTCAGACAAAACTACAAGCCCAACCCACACAGCACTGATGGTGATGCTCTCTACCGGATGAGCTGAACAACTCCTTCACATGGTTTGAGGCGCAGAACAAAGAGCCTGTAAGAAAAGTAACACCTCCCTCTACTGACCAGGTACTCTGCCTCTCCAAAACTGATGTGAGGAGGACTCTATCCAGAGTCAATCCACGCAAAGGTGCAGGACCTGACAAAATGCCTGGCCCTCATGACCCGTTTCAGTTTGCATACAGGTCAAACAGGTCCACAGAGGATATTATTTCTGCTGCTCTCCATCCAGCCCTCACCCACCTGGACTCAAAGAACTCCTATGTGCGAATGTTGTTCTTAGGTTTTAGTTCAGCATGCAACGCAATCATTTCCGAGAAACGAATACAAAACTCAGCCACTTATGACTCCAGACCTCTCTCTCTGAAACTGGGTGTTGAACTTTCTTACAGGGAGGCCACAAAATGCGCAATAACACCTCTAAGACCATCACGTTGAGCGCAGGTGCCCCACAAGAGTGTGTGTTCAGCCTGTTGCTCTTTACTCTGCAGACTCATGACTGTGTACCAATCTACAGTTCAAATCACATTGTCAAGTTTGCGGACAATACAACCGTGGTTGGTCTCATCACCAATAATGATGAAACCAACTATAGAAATGAGGTGAGCCAATTGGTTTCAGTGGTGTAACGACAACAGTCTCTTTGAGAACGTGGGTAAGACCAAAGAGATGGTGGTCGATTTCAGGAGAGATCATTCACAGCACCCCTCTCCCCCCCCACTGACCATCGATGGTGTAGCTGTGGAAAGGATGAGTAGCACTAAGTTCTTGGGGACATACATCTCCGAAGACCTCTCCTGGTCAGATAACACTACATCACTGGCCAAGAAAGCTCAAACCCGCCTCTACTTCCTACGCAAACTGAAGAGAGCACAAGTTCCTCCCTGCATCACATGCTCTTTTTACTGGGGCATAATCGAGAGAATCCTCACTAGCTGTATCCCTGTGTGGTATGGAGACTGCACTGCCACCTGTAGGAGGTCCCTGCAACTGATAGTGGATGTGGCCAGTAAGATCATTGGTGCCCCACTTCCCTCCCTCAAGGACATTTTTCACATCCGCTTCACCCGTAGAGCCATTAGCATTGCTGTTGACTCTTCCCACCCCTTACATTCCCTCTTCAGCCTCCTCTCCTCAGGGAGAAGGTGCTGGAGCTTCAGGGCCTGCTCCACAAGACTGTCAAACAACTTCATCCACCAAGCTGTCAGGATGCTCAGCTCTGTCCACTATCTTCCCCCCTTGCCCCCTGCCCCTGGACCGTAACAAGATTCATCATCTACCAAGTACAATACTTTAGCTGGTATTATATAAAGACTCAGTATTACATCTGCTGCTAACTGTCTGCCTTTTTGTACATCTCATAAGCTACTCTATAATGCACCTTCTCACTTTTTACTGTAAGTGGCTTTTGCACTACTGATTATTGCACACTGTACTTAGATCTACTTTACAAGTTCTATTTTTATTTATCTTATATGTTATACTTATATTCTTTTTTTATACTTTATATTTTACTGTACTACGAAGATGAGAGAGAAGCAGTATTTCGATTCTTCTGTTTGTTCTGTACATATAGTGAATTGACAATAAAAGACTATTTGATTGATTGATTGATTTGATTGAATGACTACTGACCAGTTGCACTCACACCAATCATCATGAAGTGCTTTGAAAGGTTAGTCATGTCACATATAAAGATGAATCTCTCTACCTTGACCCTCTTCAGTTTGCATACCGCTCAAACAGGTCAACTGAGGACGCCATATGCTCTGCCCTTCACCTCTCCCTAACACATCTGGATAAAAAAGACACTTATGTCAGGGTGGTATTCATAGACTTTAGCTCCGTCTTCAACACAATCATCCCTGTAAAGCTAGTTGTAAAACTGAGTAGACTGGGCCTGAACACCACCCTCTACAATTGGATCCTGGACTTCTTGACAGAGAGGCCCCAGTCAGTTCAGATGGGCTTTAACACTTTCAGCATCATCACACTGAGCACTGCAGGGCTGTGTGCTTAGTCCACTGCTCTTTATTTTGCTGACTCACGACTGCACAGCCAGGCACAACACCAACCACATCATCAAGTTTGAGGATGATATGACAGTGTTGGGACTGATAAGCAGGGATGATGAAACAGCATACAGAGATGAGGTGGAACAGCTGTCCGCGTGGTGTGAAGAAGACAATCTATCTCAGTGTCAACAAGACACAATCACATCCTGCCCACATCCCACTCAGCATCAATGGTTTAGATGTGGAGACTGTTAGGAGCACCAAGTTCCTCGGTGTTTACATAACTGAAGAACTTAAGTGGGTCCAGGAGCACCAAGTTCCTCGGTGTTCACATAACTGAAGAACTTAAGTGGGTCCATAACACCTCAACACTAATCAAGAAAGCCCTAAAGAGACAACGCTGAGGTGGCTGAAGCGAGCAAGTCTTCTCCCTTCCATCCTCACCATGTTCAACAGAGGCACCATTGAGAGTGTTCTGACCAGTTGCATCACTGTCTGGTATGGCAATTGCAACATATCTGACCACAAGCGCCTGCAAAGGATAGTGAAGACGGCAGAGAACATTGTTGGGGTGCCTCTCTCTTCACTACAGGACACATTTTACAAACACAATGTCCGCAAGGCCTGCAGCAATGTGCTTGGAGCCCTTACACCCCTCACATGGAATTTTCACACTTCTGCCATCCAAGAGAAGATACTGCAGCATCTTAACCAGATCTACCAGGCTACAGGATAGTTTTTACCTCCAAGCTGTCAAATTCCTTAACACCATGCTGCCCCCTGGAATCTTCTACACTGCCACAACCACCTCTAAAAACAGAACTTTTATACATGCCAGCCACTTTCCTGCAAAGACTGGTGTGCATGTAGAAAAGAAACTGAAAATCTCATACTGACCTTTAAGTATTTTGCACACTGCACTTTGACATTCTTTGATATCCTTCTGCTGTGAAATATTCTGACTTGTCATTGTTTACACATGTCTTAAACAACTATTATCATACACTGATAACTTCTGTATTATCTATATCTATTATTTATTTATTATATTACATACTTATTGACTATATTTATGTTTATAGATTGCATAATACCATAAATTGCATCAATGTTCATATTGCTTACTACAATATATACATATTGCTGCTACTTCTTTGTCTTGCCTTTGCACAATGTCTTGTCTTGTTTGTGTTTTAATTTTAAATTTTTATTTAATTTTTTATATGTATTTCATGTTGTTTACACTGTGGACCCTGAGCTTCACTATTTTGTCTATCTGTATACTTGTATATGGTTGAGATGACAATGAAGTTCACTTTGAAAATACTGAGCTGTATTTCGTATACCATGTACTAATTAGTATAATTAGATTATACCAATTACTAAATTTGGAGGTAGTACACATAAATATACAAATTTGTTTAAACACATGGAGAACAAGGTAGAAACTGATTAAACATAAATGGCAACCAGTTATACAGTATATGCAACATCCAGTTGGTATCCTATTATTTAGATAGATAGATAGATAGATACTTTATTAATCCCAAGGGGAAATTCACATAATCCAGCAGCAGTGTACTGATACAAAGAAACAATATTAAATTAAATAGTAATAAAAATGAAAAGAATTAAAATAAAATTAATGTTCGCATTTACTCCCCCGGGTGGAATTGAAGAGTCGCATAGTGTGGGGAGGAACGATCTCCTCAGTCTGTCAGTGGAGCAGGACAGTGACAAAAGTCTGTCACTGAAGCTACTCCTCTGCCTGGAGATGATCCTGTTAAGTGGATGCAGTGGATTCTTCATGATTGACAGGAGTTTGCTTAGTGCCCGTCGCTCTGCCACAGATGTTAAACTGTCCAACTTTAATCCTACAATGGAGCCTGCCTTCTTAACAAGTTTGTCCAGGCATGAGGCGTCTTTTATCTTTATGCTGCCACCCCAGCACACCACCGTGTAGAAGAGGGCACTCGCCACAACCGTCTGGTAGAACATCTGCAGCATCTTACTGCAGATGTTGAAGGATGCCAACCTTCTCAGAAAGTATAGTCTGCTCTGAGCTTTCTTACATAGAGCATCAGTATTGGCAGTCCAGTCCAATTTGTCATCCAGCTGCACTCCCAGATATTTATAGGTCTGCACCCTCTGCACACAGTCACCTCTGATGATCACAGGGTCCATGTGGGGCCTGGGCCTCCTAAAATTTACAAGTGGTTGTAGTTTCTTTTCATTTGTGGTATAGATGTATTGCATTTCTGTTTATGTTATATGTTTTATTATGCTATATATTGTATACATTTCATTTATATTATTAAAAACTGCAAGAGAAATTTCAAACTGCATTCACTTGTCACTGCATGCATTTGTCACTGCTCTCTTTTGTAAGCAACCTTTTCTTCTACATGCTTTTATCATGCCAGTATATGAGACAAAGTTTATTAATGTATCTATGTGTTTATAGGTCAGAATGTGAGAAAGTTGGCACAATAACTCAGAATCACCTAGTCCAAATTAACTTTTGCTCTGTTTTTTACAATACAAATTGCTAAGCGAATTGATTTATTTTATTGTATTGAGATATAGATTTTGCATTTTAGGTCCTTGCTTTTACCATAGGTAAATACATGAATGTGATATATCTAATAATATATTTTTATGTAACCCTTAAGTGTAAAGATTCCATGTAGTGTGTTTAGAAAGAATATGTGAAAAATATTAATTCCTTCTGATATCAGGAAGTACTTGAACATGCAAGTTATCAGTGACACATTTTACTTATTTTCTCCTTTATTATTTTTTTTAAATAATTTAGTGAGTTTTGTTTGTTTGAATAATCATGTTTTTAAATTTTGTAAAAAAAGCTGCAATGTCCTGTCTATCTCAAAGAAACCATTCTTAATTAAACAAATATTGAATCTCTGAAAAATTTAAATTAGATGGGTGGTCTAACTCTTTCTTTAAAGTTAAAAATTGTTTATTTTAACATTAAAAATAATTTATTATTTTGTCTTCCACAGGAGACTGAATGATCCAACAATTGTTACTGCATTTTCCCGAGATAATAGGGGTTACACTCCTCTTCATATTGCTTCTGTCTATGGTATGACTATATACAGTAATTTGTGCTTGTTAAAAAATATAGCTTTTTTCAGAAAATTAATTTGCTCTCACAAATTAAAATCCTTCTCTTCATTGTACCGTTTTAAAAATACTTATTAGTATTGTTGTTATCTTTGGAGTGAGTAATATTCTGGCTTGCGAAATTACATTTAAGAGATTAAATGATTCCCACCCTGGACTGTCACCTTGATGTGGAGGTGGGAAATTTGTATAATTTACAACAGCAATACAGAATACAAAAGATAAATAAAAGAAGATAAAATAAAAAATGTTAAACTTTGATACAGAATATAAGGGTAATACAAGAAATAAAGAGATAGTAGGATTAAAGTATCCAGCCAGTCTAGTATGCAGGGATACATAGATATTGATTAGAGGTTCAGACCTGATTAGTCAAAATAACTGAACGTGGAAATAAACTGTTTAAATGACGCATTGTTTTAGTTTTCACTGCATGAAGATGTTTGCCAGTGGGATTTTTTTTGGAATAGGTGATTCTTTGGATAAGTTGGACGAAGAATGATCTTTGTGGCCTGCTTCTTTACCCTGTATTCATTTAGGACTTGAATGTGACGTACGTTACAGCCTATGATCTTTTCACAGGCTGTGTAGATGCACTGCAGATTGGCCTTAGCTTGAAAAGAGGCAGCACTAAACCAGAGAGTTATAGATGAGGTTAGAATGGAGTCAATGATGGCTGCATAGAACTAGACCAATATTGCTTGAGGGAGATTGAATTTCCTCAGCTGATGCAAAAAGCACTTTCTCTGATGGGCTTTCATAATAGTACATGTGATGTTATTGTTCCCCTTAAGATGTAATGAGTGCAAAGTTTACAGATACTTAAATGGTTCTGTTATCCCAATGACTGAGCAATTTATAGCAAATGATAGGTGAGCAGGTGACTCTTTATAAAATATATGGTCATCTCCTGAGTTTTTTTGAATGTTAAGGTCCAAATTATTATGGCTGCACCACAATATAATATTTTCCACCTCATTCATCTTTGTTTGAAATGATGTCTATTGGTGTGATACCATCTGCAAATTTAAGAAGTTTGACAGATGAATTAAAAGTGACACAGTCATTAAATGATGAGAGTAGTGGGGAAAGTGAACACCCCTGCATTGCAGAAGTACTAATGGGTAATGAGTCAGACCTGTGTGCCCAACCACACATACTGTTTCCTCAGTGGCAGGTTAAACTGGGGGAGTTTTTTATCTAGGAGCTCTGGGATGATTATATTGAATGCAGAGTTCAAGTCCACAGCCAAGATCCTGTCATATTCTCCTGGCTTATCAAGGTGTTGGTAAATAAAGCTCAGACCTAAATTCACTGCATCATCCTCAGACTGGTTTCCTCTATATGCAAAGTGAAATGGATCTAAAAAGTCTTTTGTAGTATTCTTGAGATAATTTAGAATAAGGCATTCAAAGGTCTTCATTACTACAGAGGTTTAACACTAGAATTACCAGAGCCTACGAGAAAACTCGTAAATCCGTCCCACCTTAAATCGCTTCTTAAATCCCTTCATACCTCTCCGCCAGCGTCCTTTGTCCTCTAAATGTGCTGATAATAAGAAGATAGAAGCAGCCAGCTATTCCATCCCCCCACCAATTTAGAACGTGCACGAACTTCTCTCAGCTCATGCCTTGATTGAGTCTCTGGGAGTGAAGTGAAGTTTTAGAGTGGAAATAATAGATCGTTATTTGGAACACACGCATTTCATGTCTGTTCCGTTTCTACAGTAATCTGTGTAAACACATTGTTAAAACAGAAACGTTTTTTATATTCTAGTAGTAGATGACATAATGTAGGCATAAACTATATAATGTATGAAGCCTGAAGTCCAGATATCGAAGAAACATTTTCACAAAAGGTACAAATATAACACAACAGTTGCGCTTTTATTCAAAAATATAACTGCAGAAACAAAAGGCTGGCTTAACATTGACACCCTTTTATTATGATTGCCTCCGTGGCGCAATAGATTCAGCTGCCGGGTCGCGAGTTCGAACCTGCACTACTCCGTTTTGAGAAGTAAACTGCTCTTAGTCTTACTATTTTAGAATAAAAACATGCATTTGATTTCAGTCTGTAACAGCCGGTGTAATTTATGATCCTTATAAAGGTTAGCTCTTTTTTTTTTTTTTTTTTAAATTCACTTTTCATTCTCTCAGTCGCGTTCAGAATCAATCCATACAACCCCATTTGACCTGGCTGTTTTCACATAAAGACGCGCTATAGCTCTGCAGTGTACTTGTGACTGCATTCTCGTACCAATGTTTGCGAAATGAAGTGTCTGCGGTGCACTTTTTGTGGCATTACACATGTTTTGTTTTTTTTGAGCATGCTCAATCACAGGAACATATGTTGGTGTAAAAGTATAACAAAACAAGTGCACTTCTATTCAAGACTACCTGTATAACCGAAGAAAAAAGAAAGCAAGTTACAGTAGGTGATTGATACGACAGCTTGCAAGTGCTGATTTCCATTCTGTGCTATATAAAATCATCACATTCAAATATTAACAGTTCCCACACACCCAAGGACCATCCTTCCTATATTTACTACACGTGTACTTGTTGCAGTGTACACACCTCTCTGTGCTATGGTTCCTATTACACTGAATGAGCACCTGACACTGTACTTTCTT
>NC_053162.1:111603593-111641651 GCF_016835505.1 Polypterus senegalus | reverse complement strand
ACCTGAAAGAAAGAGACAATATATGTGAAAACATCATTGTACTAATGCAATATTATTTGAAAACGAACAGCGTCAGATCGGGTGTGAATTTATGCAGGAACTGGAAATTCTCTGATGTGGGACCTTCCCCCAGGGAAGAGAGTACAGGTGCTCATTCAGTGTAACAGGAACCATAGCACAGAGAGGTGTGTACACTGAAACAAGTACATGTGTCGTAAATATAGGAAGGACGGTCCTTGGGTGTGTGGGAACTGTTAATATTTGAATGTGATGATTTTATATAGCTCAGAATGGAAATCAGCACTTCTTAGCATTACACCATGCAAGCTGTCGTATCAATCGCCTATTGTAACTTGCTTTCTTTTTTCTTCAGTTATACAGGTAGTCTTGAATAAAAGTGCACTTATTTAGTTAACTTAGTTACACCAAAATATGTTCCTGTGATTGAGCATGCTCAAACGGGCATGCTCAGAAAATACACGTGTAATGCCACGAAAAGAGCACCGCAGACACTTAATTTCGCAAACATTTTTTATGAGAATGTAGTCACAAGTACACTGCAGAGCTATAGCGCGTCTTTATGTGAAAACAGCCGTGTCAGATGGGGTTGTATGGATTGACTCTGAACGCGACTGAGAGAATGAAAAGTGAATTTAAAAAAAACCTTTATAAGGATCATAAATTACACCGGCTGTTACAGACTGAAATCAAATGTATGCTTTTATTCTAAAGAGCAGTTTACTTCTCAAAACGGAATAGTGCAGGTTCGAACTCGCGACCTTTTGGTTCCCAGTCGGCAGCTGAATCTATTGCGCCACGGAGGCAATCATAATAAACGGGTGTCAATGTCACATGTTAAGGTGGCTTTTTGTTTCTGCAGTTATATTTTTAAATAAAAGTGCAACTGATGTGTTATATTTGTACCTTTTGTGAAAATGTTTCTTTGATATTTGGACTTCAGGTTTCATACATTATATAGTTTATGCCTACATTTTGTCATCTACTACTAGAATATAAAAAACGTTTCTGTTTTAACAATGTCTTTACACAGATTACTGTAGAAACGGAACAGACATGAAATGCGTGTGTTCCAAATAACAATCTATTATTTCCACTCTAAAACTTCACTTCACTCCCAGATACTCAATCAAGGCATGAGCTGAGAGAAGTTCGTGCACGTTCTAAATTGGTGGGGGGATGGAATAGCCGGCTGCTTCTACCTTCTCTTTATCAGCACATTTAGAGGACAAAGGACACTGGCGGAGAGGTGTGAAGGGATTTAAGAAGCTATTTAAGGTGGGATGGATTTACGAGTTTTTTCATAGGCTCTGGTAATTCTAGTGTTAAGGATTGAAATGATGATAGAGGTCTTAAAGCATGCAGGAACAGTGCACAAATCCAGAGCTTGGTTGAAAATGTCAGCAAATACTGTAGACAACTAGTCTGCACAGTACCTGAGATTAGAAGGGGAGTAAGATCCAGGCCAGCAGTTTTTTTTTTTTTTAATATTTTGCTCTTTGAATAAGCCGTAGATGTCTTTTGCAGTGATGACAGGAGGGATAAGCTGAAGGGAAGAGGAGTGTTGAGTACTAACGGTGAGACCATCAGGTAGATTTATATTGCATTGTCTTTCAAAGTGACCATAACACTGATTTAGCTAATTAGCCAGCCTACTAGACTTCAGGGATTCTAGTGTTAAAGTTTGTTTATTGCAGTTAGTGACCTGTTTAAGGCCCTTCCAGAGTGAAGTGCTCTCATTTGCAGGCAGTTTTTCCAGTAGCGTACCTATGTATTTTATTTTTTTCACCATTGATCCTTTTCTCCAACATATCCTCGGCTTTCCTGAATCATTTGAACTCTGGTGTGAATCAAGGCTTTATCATTGCTAAACTGCAAAATTGTTTTTGTTGGAATGTAAACATCTTCAGAAAAACGTATATGTAAAGTTACAGTATCAGTGTATTTGTGTATGTTGGTGGTGGTAGTTTTGAAGGCGTTTCAGTCTGTACGGGCAAAGCAGTCCTGACGCTCCTCTATTGCCTTGCTGGTCCACTTTTTAACTGTTATTATGATGGGATTTACAGTTTTCAGCTTTTGATTGTATGCAGGAATAATTGACTCATAGAATGATCAGAATTATCAAGGTGCTTAGCAATGATCTAGAATGATTTTATCTTAGGTGGTACTTTTTTCCCTCCACAATGAATAGGCTATAATAGGCTATCTGTCACATATTTCCACCATAACTACTATAGTTAATTCTTCCCTTACTACAGGCACTGTCTCCCTCTCACTAAAAATGGCCTAAATTACTCCAATTCTAAAAATACCTGGCTTAGAACCTGATATCCTTAACAATTATCAGCCTATTTCAAATGTTCTATTCATATCTAATGTTCTCAAAAAGATCGTTGCCTCCCAACTTCAGTCCCATCTTTCAAAAAATAACCTTTTTTGAACAGTTTCAATCTGTTTTTTGTTCTAAACACAGCACAGAAACTGCTCTAGTCAAAATCACAAATGATCTTCTCCAGGCAGCTGACATGGGAGTTTTACCAGTTCTTGTATATCTTGGCCTCAGTTCCAAATTTGACACAATATCTCTTCAGATACTTTTGAAACAACTTGCTAGTTTTGGAGTCTGTGGCCTTGTCCTCCAGTGGTTTTCTCACCTACCTCAAGGAGGCAATTTTTTCAAGGAAAGGACTTTAAATCTGAGAATGCAGTCATTACTCAGGGAGTTCCGTAGGGTTTTGTTTTGGGGTCGCTGCTTTTTCTCATTTACATCTTCCCAATAATTAATATCTTTTGACACATTGGTATTACATTTCATTGTTATGCTGATGACACATAACTTTATCTATCCAATAAAATACACTTATGTTTTCCCTCCAAATACTCTTATGGCATGTCTCCCAGACATAAAGTTATGGATGACTCACAATTTTCTCCAGTTAAATAGCAATAAAACTGAGGTGCTCTTCATTGGTTCTAAATCTACACTCGCTAAGGTTAACCATTCGTCCATTTTAATTAACATCTTCAACACAAACATCTCTTCTTAGGTTAAAAACCTGGGCGTCATTGTAGACAGTACTCTCTCTTTTTATTCCCATATAAGTAATGTTTCTCGGAATGCCTTCTTCCATCTCCAAAACATTTCTAGACTTTGTCCTGTTCCTATGCAACACAGTACTGAAGTATTGGTTAATGCCCTAGTCATTTCACTTATAGATTACTATAATGCTATTCTATCTGGCATCTCCGAAAAACTTATCTATCTCTTACAACTTATTCAAAATTCTGTTGCTTGGATAATAACCTGTTCCAAATCCACTGAATATGTTACACCTATTCTCTCCCAGCTTCACTGGCTACCTATTCACTACCGAATACAATACAAAATACTGCTCTTAACATTTCAAGCTCTACACAGCCTTACTTTTCTCTATCTTACCGAACTCCTACAGACTTAAACTTCCTCTAGCTCCCTCAGATCCTCATCTGTAGCTCTACTTTCTGTACCACTCATCAAACTCTGTCATATGGGAGTTCCTCAACTCTGGAGTTCTCTTCCATCTCATATCCGTCAACTAGAATCAATATCACATTTGAAAACTGCCTTCAAAATTTATCTCTTCAAACTGGCATACCAATTATGAATTTAACACTGTTACTGCCTGTTATCTTTGATGTTTGCTACTACCTCTGTACGTTACTGCTATTTTATTTTATCATCTTCTTTGTTTTTATATCTTATTACTGTTGTTTAATTTCATTGTATGGTGACCTTGAGTGTTACGAAAGGCGCCTATTAAATAAAATGTATTATTATTACTATTATTATTATTATTATTTATTTTATTTGCTGTTGATATTTCAGAAGAACCCAGTTAAAACTGACATGGTTAAAATCATCCTAGTTGTCTTTTTCGATCTCATTGATTATATCAGTAAGTCACCACTGCACTTCATGAGCATTAGCTCGAGGGCAAATGTTAACACTGGCCAGAATCACTGAGAAGAACTCACATGGTAAATGAAATGGCTTACAGTTTACAACAAGCAAGTCTAGGTTGGGAGAGCCTGATTTAAAAAGAACTGTTGCATTGTTACACCAACCTTGATTAATGTAGAAACACACTCCTCCACCCTTTCTTTTGTTGCAAAGTTTGATAACACGGACTGCTCGGTATGGCATGAAGTCAGAAAAGTCCAATGCAGAGTCAGGAATAGTTATTGAGCCACGTTTCAGTCAAGCACAGAGCAGATAATTAACAAAAGTCAATTTTAGTATGTATTAACAGCTGCAGTTTGTCCACTTTGTTTTTCAGCGAGCGCACATTAGGTAGACATATTCCAGTGGTTGCTATAGTCCTCATTTCTTGAATTGAGTTAGATCTTTTGCCTTTGATCCTCCACCATCAGACTACCTGTTTAGCTACATAAGCACCTGTTAAAGTTGTAAGATCCAAAGATATAGCTGTAATATCTAGAATCACTTCAGGTGGCATACTGAGAGCAATATTCAGAATATCTTCCATCCATCCATCCATCCATTTTCCAACCCGCTGAATCTATATATTATACTGTATAGGTTATATGACTTTGCATGGTGACAATGAATTTATTCTGGGACAAGGTTACCAGGAGCCACTTCTGGTGCCAGGCCCTGGTAGTGGTGAGTGCCTAGCAATCTGGAAACCTATATATTCTTGCTGAGCTAATCCTAAAATGGTGATGTGGAGCATTCCTGTGTGTTTACCATGTGTATGACAAAGGGTGTCTAGACTAAATGTTAGTTTAGTGGTGGGCATAGGCAGAAAAGTCTGAGACCATAGATTAGACCATACATTACATCTCTGGTAGAGAAGACACCCAAGTTGGTGCTGGAGCTGGAAACATACCATTTAGATATAGAACCTCCACAAATATCACTTGTTCTGGAACCAAATTTCTTGATCAAGAGTGGTCTTTCTCTGGATTTCCCTTGTTTAAAAGACCTCAGGTAGTGTGGGATACTGTGCAACTGTAGTTTTCTCCGGATGATGAAAGGGTTACTTCAATACAACTTAGAAAAGGTTCACGAGGTACATGAATGATGCCGTCCGTTTCAAGGGTGACTTTAGTGCTTGCCTTGGGAATGACATAGATATAGAGCCTGGTGAGTCATGATTGAGAGAAACAGCCTGCCTGATCTGAACCATGAGTTGTTTTTTTTGTGCTAGTCATGGCTTTCTTCAGAAACTCTTAAGTCATCCATCCATCCATTATCCAACCTGTGTCACACACGTGCACATGGGAGGCAGCTAAAGGGCTTGAGTGAAGGCAGTTCTGAGGCATGCCGGGATGTGGCAGAGTGCACTGACTCTTTTTCTCCCTTTCCTGTAGACCATTCCCAGGAGATTCCACCTGGCTCTCTTGACGTCACTTCCGGGACCGAGCCAATGGAAATAGACCTTACCAGCTCCGGCCCCTCTGATGTCACGTCCGGGCTTGATCCAATGATTGATGAACACGTGCCCGATCCTTATGACCTCACTTCCTGTCTTCCCCTTTAAAAGCCTGCCCTTTTTCCCTTTTCCCTCAGTCTTGTTCTGGACTCAGTTGTATGCACTTCAGTGCTGATTATGTGATAAAAACAACTTTTGCAGCCGGGATACCATATTATACGGGTGGCTGCCCCAAACCTTTATCTGTTCATGTCTCATTTTTGTGACACCTGCTCCTAACTACAGGGTCACGGGGGACTGCTGGAGCCAATACCAGGAAACAAACCCCAGGCAGGGCGCCAGCCCACCGTAGGGTGCGCATATACACACACACACCAAGCACACAGTAGGGACAATTTAAGATCGCCAATGCACCTAACCTGCATGTCTTTGGACTGTGGGAGGAAACCGGAGCACCCGGATGAAACTCAAGCAGACACAGGGAGAAAATGCAGACTTCACGCAGGGAGGACCCGGAACCGAACCTGGGTTTCCTAACTGCGAGGCAGCAGCTCTACCCACTGCGCCCACGTAAATCAAGCATACATTTAATTTCCAGTCCTACCTTTTCCTTCTTCACCTCTGGGAGACACTACAACTCTGTCAGGGTGATTTTGTCATGGGTGATTAGCAGTGGTTGGCACAGCTTAGAATACACCACCCCTGTGATGAAGGCAATAGCGTCTCACAGTTTGCACCAGCTAAGAGTCTCCATGATGTTCAGCAACGTCTGAGAAGAGTGCCTCTCCAGGAACCTACAAAGAGTTGCTACCCACATGGGTTTGCTATGGCTTGAGGAGATTGACATAGTAAATACACTAGCCCTGGTTAGGTTGGGATATCAGATAGTCCACCAATTCTTTCCACAGTATGAAAGGCCCTTGCCAATTGGCAAAGACCTGGGAATGGGAGGTGGATATCAGTGACAAAATCCCATCTTCAGTGTGAAACTAGTGGGGCCATGGTTGAATTTCTTGGCCTGTGCATGTTGCATCATCTCCATGTATTTTACAACCAGGGGCAGCAGCTTAACAAAGTAGTCTTGCAAGCCCCCAACATATTCCAGAATGTTGCTTTAGAAAGGAGTGGTCTTCTGTTCCTCATCCCAGCCCCCTTTTTTAAGCTCAAGTCAGCCGCAGGGTTGTCTCTTGTAGAGTAACTTGAATAAGTAGAAACTCGCAGATGCCAGTGGTACATTGCGGAAGGTGAACAAAACATGGAGGACCAGGGGCCTTATATATAAACGGTGCATATGCACAAAAAATGTTGCGTATGCTCTTTTCCACGCTCATTTTGAGATGTATAAAAATTAAACTGAATATCAAGGCTATGGAATCTTATTATCTTATTATGTGGTTCTTTAGGCTTTGTGAATCACTTGACAGTTTCTAAACCATATTGTTGTTAGGGCAAGCCTTTGCTAGTTGGCTAACTTGGGTTGTTTTTTTGACAACTGCTCTCTTAAACTGTTTTAAATGAAATTCTCTTAAGTTCAGTGATAAAGGATATTGTTTGTGAACCCTCTGGAATTTTGTGGTTTCTTGTGTGAATGGCTTTTATACAAGTTTATACAAGTTTATACAATTCAAAGTACTATAAAGAAAACGTTAGGGCAAAAAAATAGGTCACACAAAATTGTACATTCTCTTATCCCTGTTAAACATTTTTCAGTTTGGGGAAGATTGTAAAAGGTATTGAAACTTCACATAAACAAGATAATTGGAAGGATAAGTGGTACTCAATTAATGAGATTTAGATGTAGGTTTTAAAACTACAGTTCTGGATGAAATTCAACATAGTTCAATCCAAAGGGATTTTGAAGAACCTCAAATATCTATTGAAATTCTTAAAACTGGAAAAAGATAGCAAAAACATTTTTTAACATTAACATCAGTTCATAGTCAGTAGAACAATACATAAATTGAAGCAATTTAGTAACCTTGCTATTCTTTTTTTATTTTTATATGTTTATTTTTGGACCTTATTATAAACAAAACAGAAATTCTGTAGAAACTTTTTTAAGTCTACCACACGGAAATTGGAAGATGTCCACAGCTTTGGTACCTGGGTAACTATTTGAAAAAAAGAAAAAATCAAATTAGCATACTGTATACACCTTTACTTGTGTTGTGCATCTGTGAAATATGCAGTTTACCACAATTAATTTACATATGAATGGTACTAGGTGGCTGTCTTTCCTTGGCCTCACATCTGTCTTTTTTAAAGAGTTTTTCCTTGTTTTTCTTGTAGAAGGATATAATGAAAGTTCTGGACATTCTCTTTGGGTGGAGTAATGATTTTAAACTGTTAAGTGTATTATCAGAATAGACTAATAGGTAAAATTACAAAGGGAAACACAAACATTAATAAAAAAATTACCCATAATATCAATAAAAGATTTTTACAACTTTCAGTCACACATTATGATTAGATAGAGTCTGAGGCTCCTCATTAGATGCTTGATATTTGTGAAACTAAATAATCACAAACTGTACTGTGACTGTACATGAAATTTCCCATGTGAAATGAAAAACTTTTCTGAAGTTCTTTTTTTTATTTTTAAAGGTCAGTCTTCATTAGTTGACTTGTTGGTTTCAAAAGGGGCTGACATAAATGCCACCGACTATCACGCTTTGACTCCTCTGCATTTGTCCTGCCAGAAAGGTTATCAAAGTGTAACAGTAAGTAAAAGGTTCAGTCTCTCTTTGTATTTAATAGCCAGTTTCCAATCTTTTAAAATAAATTATTACTGTAGCATTTCTTTTACTTTTGTGTTAATTGAATAGCAAATCATTTTTTTGTTAGTAGAAAGGAAGAATATTTAATTTGGACAGTGTCCCTAAATAGTTTTATTTTTATAAAATTATATATGTAGCAACTTTAAAATAATATTTGTATAGGTTTGTATTTATTGGTTTGTGTTCATCTTTTGCAGATATGCAAAAATAAAATCCTGACATTATCAGACATGTATGGAAGAGAGACTATACCTGTTTGTAAAGTCTAATTCTAGTCTCTTTAAACTGATATGTACAGTGCCCTCCGTAATGTCTGGGACAAAGACAGAATTTTTCTTGATTTACCCACAGTTTAAAATTACAAATCAAACAATTCAGATGTGGTTGCATCGTTATAGACTTTAAGTGCATGTTGCTGACTTTAAGTGTATTGTGGAGACATCTTCAGGAAAATCAAGCAGAGTCTTCAGAAAGGCAGTCAGAATTTAAGACTTTATAGCATAGCATAGCATAGAAAACAATTGCAGAGATCATGAAGCCTGTCTAAGTTCATGAAATGAGCCCAGTGGTTCAGGTGCGGTTCGTTTGTATGTCAGTTCTTATCACAAGAACATTTCGTACATAATTCTTGTCATTCACTTTAAATGTTATCTTTCATAATAATGAACTTGTGCTGTACCTGTTTTCATAACAATTACTTAACCTTGTAAACTTTATTCCCCTAATAATAATCAATTTTTCATAACAGTCATCAAGACTTGGTCATATTTGCTGACTTCCCCGAAGATGACAATCATCTGATCATATTTTACATTCCTCACATTCCCAATCTTGAGCTAATTAAAATTGGAGGCCTTTAAATTGATCAGCCCATATCATTTAGTTGGAACCAGGATGACCCACATATGAAAACACTGAACTGTTTATTGCACCAGCATCCAGTAAAACTGCCTAAAATCATAGGCAGCTGTGCTGGTAAGCGCAGAATGCAGCTTTACTTATAAGAGCTAAGCTACTGTTTTGGCTCTGGTGAGTCAAAAGGCCCAGCAGAGTCGCCATGTCCAAAACAAAACCTGTTTCAGTTCCCTCAAAAACAAAGCGTCCTTGATTCTTAAAAAATAAGTCAAGCAAACAGGCCATACTAAAAACAAAAACAATAGCCTGTAATTAATAGTGCCTCACTAAGCCGCATAAAAAGATGTTTGTGGGCTTGTCCCCAATTGGATTTAAATCAGGTGACTGTTTTGGCCATTCACAAATTTTCTACTTTTTAGCTTTGAAAATCTCCTCTGTTGCTTTGATAGTATGTTTGCAACCATTATCTTGTTATGAAGCACTGTCCAATGAGTTTGGAGGCATTTACTAGAACTTGAGCAGGTAAGATGTTTGTATCCACCTCAGAATTCATTCTGAAACTGTCATCAGCAGTTACATCATCAATGAAGATAAGTGTACCAGCGCCTGTGGCAGCCATATATGCCCAAGTTAGGTTTAATATAAGAGGTGGTATGCCTTGGATCTTGGGCATTTCTTTTCATCTCCACAGTTTGCTTTTGTCATCACTCTGATACAGGTTAATCTTTGTCTGTCCACAAGACCTTTTTGCAGAATTTTGCAGGCTCTTTTAAAGTACTTATTTGCAAACTGTAATCTGGCCATCATGGTTTTGTGGCTAAATGTTGGCTTGCATTTTGTAGGGTGAGCTCTGTATTTCTGTTTATAAAGTCTTCAGTGGATAGTAGCCGTTGACACATCTGCCTCCTGAATATTATTATTATTATTTCTCATTTGTCAGATAGACGTTTGGAGCTTTTCCTTTACCATAATGAGCATTCTTCTCTCATCAGCAGTGGAGGTCTTCCTTGATTTACCCGTCCCTTTGAGATTACTGAGCTCACCAGTGCGATATTTCTTTCTTCGTGATGTTCCAGTTTATTTAGGTAATCCTAAGAATTTACCAATGCCTCCAAATGGTTTCACTTTAATTGGCACAGCTTCTTCTTCTTCTTCTTCTAGCTGCTCCCATTAGGGGTTGCCACAGTGGATCATCTTTTTCCATATCTTCCTGTCTGGTGCATCTTGCTCTGTCACACCCATCACCTGCATGGCCACTCTCACCACATCCATAAATCTTCTCTTAGACCTTCCTCTTTTCCTCTTGCCTGGCAGCGCTATATTTAACATCCTTTTCCAAATATTCCCAGCACTTCTCCTCTGCACATGTTCAAACCAACGCAATCTTGCCTCTCTGAGTTTGTCTCCCATCAGTCCAATCTGAGCAGACCCTCTAATGTACTCATTTCTAATCCTATCCATCCTTGTCATACCCAATGCAAATCTTAGCATCTTTATCTCTGCCACCTCCAGCTCTGTCTCCTGCTTTCTGGTCAGTGCCACTGTCTCCAACCCATATAACAAAGCTGGTCTCACTACCATCCTGTAGATCTTCCCTTTCACTCTTGCTGATACCCATCTGTCACAAATTACTCCTGACACTCTTCTCAACCCATTCCACCCTGCCTGATTCCAAGTATTTAAACTTATCCACCTTCACCAGCTGTACTCCCTGCATCCTCACCATTCCACTGACCTCCCTCTCATTCACACACATGTATTCTGTCTTGTTCCTACTGACCTTCATTCCTCTCCTCTGTAGAGCATATCTCCACATCTCCAGGGTCTCCTCAACCTTCTCCCTACTCTTGCTACAGATCACAATGTCATCAGCAAACATCATCGTCCAATGGGACTCCTGTCTAATCTCATCTGTCAACCTGTCCATCACCATTGCAAATAAGAAACGATAGAGCCTATCCCTGATGTAATCCCACCTCCACTTGGAATGCATCCGTCACTCCTACCGCAGACCTCACCACTGTCGCACTTCCCTCGTACAAATCCTGTACAACTGTTACGTACTTATCTGCCACACCTGACTTTTTCATACAATACCAGAACTCCTCTTGAGGCACCCTGTTATATGCTTTCTCCAGGCCCACAAAAATGCAATGCAACTCCTTCTGGCCTTTTCTGTACTTCTCTATCAGCACCCTCAGAGCAAACATTGCATCTGTGGTGCTCTTTCTTGGAATGAAATCATACTGTTGTTCACTAATCATCTCCCTTCTTAGCCTAGCTCCCACTACTCTTTCTCCTAACATGCTGTGACTCATCAATTTTATTCCCCTGTAGTTACTACAGCTCTGCACACACCCCTTATTCTTAAAAATAAGTACCAGTACACTTCTTTTCCACTCCTCGGGCATCCTCTCACTTTCCAAGATTCCATTAAACAATTTGATTAAAAACTCCACTGCCACTTCTCCTAAACACCGCCATGCTTCCACAGGTATATCATCTGGACCAACGGCCTTTCCATTCTTCATCCTCTTCATAGCTATCCTTACTTCCTCTTTGTTAATCCATTGCACTTCCTGATTCACTATCTCCAAATCAACCAGTCTTCTCTCTGTCTCATTCCCATCATTCAGCAGCTTCTTGAAGTACTCTTTCCATCTTCTCAACACACCATCCTCGCTTGTGAGTATGTTTCCTTTATCCTTTATCACCCTAACCTGCTGCACATCTTTCCCAGGTTGATCCCTCTGTCTTGCCAGTCGGTACAGGTCCTCTTCTCTCCTCTTACTATACACAGCTCTTGTCCTCAAATTGAGCAGTGGCAACTACAGACTCCAAAGGTAGTCTGTAGGTAGAAACATGCCTTGGTATCTTATGCTTATACTATTAAAGCAATGAAGCTTATTTGAGTAGTTATTAACACCTGTGACACTAATTTCCTGAAATATTAAGGTGCCCTGAAATGGGGAGAAAAAAAAAGTGTTTGACCAAAATGTATGCAAATACCCTTAAATGAATGTCTGCAATGTACACTTTAATCATGACTAAACTATTTGATATGTAATTTTAAACTGTGGAGTAGAGGTGTAAATCATGGAAAATGTCTTTATACAAAACATTATGTAGGGCACTGTAAATATACACAGATTTTAACCAATAATTTCCACACATTATTCGTTATGATTCTGTTTACATATTGTTTTAATTTAGTCAATTTAGTAAAAAATGAATACACCATACAATGGTTGTGATGTATATTTTTGCTTTACCATGGTTGTACAGTTGCTAGATTTTCATTTCAAAGGCACCTTGTTTTTTTTTTTTTTTTGTATGGAGATCTTTATTTTGCACAAATTAGGAAAGTAGCTATTCTAAATACTAAGACACATTGCTAAAATGAGTTTTTTAATACATTGAAAGCCAGCTGTTTTAAGAATACAGTATAATTTTTTGATATTTCTATTAAGTTAATATGACATTAATACTTTCATTCTATTTTATAGTTGCTGCTGTTACATTATAATGCAAACACTAACATGCAAGATAACAATGGCAATACTCCTTTGCATCTTGCATGCACATATGGACATGAAGATGTAAGTACAGTATTGCAAAATTTTAAAGTAATTTGACAGACATTAAACTTATTTATATAATGACATGTATTGATATATAATTAATACATACTACCTAATTACTTTACATAATGACAAAAATATGATGAAATGTTGAAACTGAATTCAGATAAAAATAAGAAGTTAGAGAAGGAAATCATTGGCAATATAGTGTTAATAAGGGCGAGTTTGCATAGTATGGAAGATCTGTGTAAATGTAGAGTGTTCAGAGTATTTACAGTGGTGTGAAAAACTATTTGCCCCTTCCTGATTTCTTATTCTTTTGCATGTTTGTCACACAAAATGTTTCTGATCATCAAACACATTTAACCATTAGTCAAATATAACACAAGTAAACACAAAATGCAGTTTTTAAATGATGGTTATTATTATTTAGGGAGAAAAAAAAATCCAAACCTATATGGCCCTGTGTGAAAAAGTAATTGCCCCCTGAACCTAATAACTGGTTGGGCCACCCTTAGCAGCGATAACTGCAATCAAGCGTGTGCGATAACTTGCAATGAGTCTTTTACAGCGCTCTGGAGGAATTTTGGCCCACTCATCTTTGCAGAATTGTTTTAATTCAGCTTTGAGGGTTTTCTAGCATGAACCGCCTTTTTAAGGTCATGCCATAGCATCTCAATTGGATTCAGGTCAGGACTTTGACTAGGCCACTCCAAAGTCTTCATTTTGTTTTTCTTCAGCCATTCAGAGGTGGATTTGCTGGTGTGTTTTGGGTCATTGTCCTGTTGCAGCACCCAAGATCGCTTCAGCTTGAGTTGACGAACAGATGGCCGGACATTCTCCTTCAGGATTTTTTGATAGACAGTAAAATTCATGGTTCCATCTATCACAGCAAGCCTTCCAGGTCCTGAAGCAGCAAAACAACCCCAGACCATCACACTACCACCAACATCATTTACTGTTGGTATGATGTTCTTTTTCTGAAGTGCTGTGTTCCTTTTACGCCAGATGTAACGGGACATTTGCCTTCCAAAAAGTTCAACTTTTGTCTCATCAGTCCACAAGGTATTTTGCAAAAAGTCTTGGCAATCATTGAGATGTTTCTTAGCAAAATTGAGATGAGCCCTAGTGTTCTTTTTACTTAACAGTGGTTTATGTCTTGGAAATCTGCCATGCAGGCCGTTTTTGCCCAGTCTCTTTCTTATGGTGGAGTCGTGAACACTGACCTTAATTGTTGCAGTTCTTTAGACAATGTCCTGGGGTCTTTTGTGACCTCTCGGATGAGTTGTCTCTGCGCTCTTGGGGTACTTTTGGTCGGCCGGCCACTCCTGGGAAGGTTCACCACTGTTCCATGTTTTTGCCATTTGTGGATAATGGCTCTCACTGTGGTTCACTGGAGTCCCAAAGCTTTAGAAATGGCTTTATAACCTTTACCAGACTGATAGATCTCAATTACTTCTGTTCTCATTTGTTCCTGAATTTCTTTGGATCTTGGCATAATGTCTAGCTTTTGGGGTGCTTTTGGTCTACTTCTCTGTGTCAGGCAGCCCCTATTTAAGTGATTTCTTGATTGAAACAGGTGTGGCAGTAATCAGGCCTGGGGGTGGCTACGGAAATTGAACTCAGGTGTGATACACCACAGTTAGGTTATTTTTTAACAAGGGGGCAATTACTTTTTCACACAGGGCCATGTAGGTTTGGATTTTTTTTCTCCCTAAATAATAAAAACCATCATTTAAAAACTGCATTTTGTGTTTACTTGTGTTACATTTGACTAATGGTTAAATGTGTTTGATGATCAGAAACATTTTGTGTGACAAACATGCAAAAGAATAAGAAATCAGGAAGGGGGCAAATAGTTTTTCACACCACTGTAGATCAATGCATATACTTTATAAGTTTTAGCTATTTCAGCATCTGATTCTTATAATTAGTAATGTTTGCCTTAGTGCTGATACTGTAAGTATAGAAGCATTGTTGCCCCATTTAATAAAGATGAATGCATGTTTAAGTTATACATATAAAATAATACAAATATGATTTTTAACTCCTTCAATATGTTCTAATAACTGATGGCTTGCAGTCCTGAAGTCAACATAGTTGGGCTTCTCTAGACTTTTTATACTGCTGCTATGTCTATTTTGCAATATGGAAACCAAAACTGCACATAGTATTGCAAGTACATTAAATACCTTAATCATAACCTCTTTTGACATGTACTCCACACATCAAGCTAAATAACATTCTTTTAGCCTTCTTAATCTGTTCCTTTACATTAATGTTCAAGATGAAGAGTGCGTTATGAATCGTAGGTTCTTTTCATAAGATGTGCTTTCAAGTTAATTTTTTTTTGTTAATTTACTTTATGTGTTTGGTATATACCGTACATATTACAGTAATCCCTCCTTGATCGCGGGGGTTCCGTTCCAGAACCCCCCGCGATAGACGAAAATCCGCGAAGTAGAAACCATATGTTTGTGTAGTTATTTTTATATATTTTAAGCCCACACTGTTAACATTATTAGAGCCTTCTAGACATGAAATAACACCCTTTAGTCAAAAGTTTAAACTGTCCTCCATGACAAGACAGAGATGACAGTTCTTTCTCACAATTAAAAGAATGCAAATAGATCTTCTTCTCTTCAGGAGCAGAGAATTTCAGAGGGAGAGAGAGAGCTCGCGCTCGCAAAGAAAAGCAAACAATCAAAAAATCAATACTTGTGCTTTTAAGTTTGCCACGGCATTTAGAGGTGCGTTAGTATCTTCTAAGCAAACAGCCTCTGTGCAAACAGCCCCTCTGCTCACATCTCCTCCGTCAGGCACAGAGAACGTCAGAGAAAGAGAACGAGATTAAAGCAACAATCAAAAAATCAATACGTGTGCTTTTGTGCTTTTAAATATGCCGAGCACCGCAATAAAGCGGCATTTTTTTAGAGTAGCGTCAGTATCTTTTAAGCAAACAGCCCCTCTGTCAGGCGCAGAGAATGTCAGAGAGGGTGAGATAGAGGCAGAGACAAGCAAACAATCAAGCTCCGCGCGGGATGCATATCTTATAGAATTGAGGAGTTTTAGTTAATATGTAATACATGCTCTGATTGGGTAGCTTCTAAGCCATCCGCCAATAGCGTCCCTTGTATGAAATCAACTGGGCAAACAAACTGAGGAAGCGTGTAGCATAAATTAAAAGACCCATTGTCTGCAGAAATCTGCGAACCAGCGAAGAATCCGTGATATATATTTAGATGTGCTTACATTTAAAATCCGTGATAGAGTGAAACCGCGAAAGTCAAAGCGCGATATAGCGAGGGATTACGTATATACCATAAATGTAACATTTTACTTCCTATTTACAATACTTAGCATTTACTTATTGTTGGGATTTTGTCATAGTTGATCCATAATGATTTGGCTGATAATAAATTATTTAGAATTCTACCTAGCTTTTTATCATCTGCAAACTTAACCAGCTTGTTTTTATATTCTTCTCAAGATCATTTTTGTGCATGAAAAAAAGAATTGGCCCCAGCACCGAAAGCTGAGTGGCACTGCATTCAACATCACCTAATTCAGAAATATTTTCTTGTGTCATATCATTCTCTGCTTGTGTTTAGGCCAATTTTTTATATACATTGTGAAATAATGAGTCTCAACACACTAAAAGAAGGTTTGGGGCAGCCACCTGTATATTGTTCCTAGCTGCAAAAGGATTTAGAGAGCACAATTGATGTTGCTGGTTTGAGTTCCCAAAATGAACTGCCCTTGGTTTGGCAAGATGGAGGATTTATAGTCCGTAACCCGGAAGTGACTTCAGTCTGGGAGCTGGAACCAGAAGTGACGTCAGTCTGGGAGCCGGAATCGGAAGTGACATTGAATCAGGAAGGTTTTCCCATATTTGATCTGCAAAACCTAACAGAAACAGGCTTAGAGCACCCTGCCACCCCCTGGCCCGGCGGGTAATCACCTCCACTTGGCCCACTCAGCTCACTCCTAGTCGCACGTGTGTGACACGGCCTCCCCTCAGCCCAGACCCATCGGGTCGGGCGTATTTGTTCGTGAGGCCGTGGCACCGAGAAAGGGCATCAGCATTGGCCTGCAACAGACCTCGACGATAAATGACCGAAAACTTATAATACTGTAGGTCCAAAAACCACCTTGTGACTTGTGGATTTGAATCCCTGTGTAATGCCATCCACTGTAACGGTGCATGGTCAGTCACCTGGGTGAAGTCCGGACCCAGGAGGTAGTACCTCAGCTGCATGATCACTCATTTAAACACCAAAGCCTCCCACTCCATTGCTGCATACCTGGTCTTTCGGTCCAACAGTTTCCGACTCAGGTACATAACGGGGTGTTCCACTCCATCGATGGTTTGGCTCAGCACGGCACCAAGACCTGTGTCCGAAGCATCCATCTGGAATATGAAAGGCAAAGTAAAATCAGGAGCTTTCAAAATAGGAGCTGACGTAAGGGCCTGCTTAAGGTCACTAAATGCAGTGTCAGTATCATCATCCCAAACCACCTGATTAGGTTTCCCCTTCCTTGTTAGGTTTGTCAAGGGCGTTGCTCTCTCAGAAAACCGGGGTACAAACCGGCGATAGTAACCCGCTAAGCCGAGAAATACTTGTACCTGCCGCTTGGCTATCGGATGGGGCCAATTCACTATGGCATCTATTTTGGAGCATTGTGGTTTGACCATACCCCGGCCCACTAGGTAACCTAAATATTTGGCTTCAACCAACTCAAAATAACATTTCTTAGGATTAATACGAAGTCCAGCATTCACTAGTGTCTGTAATACAGCCTCAACCTGCAGTAGGTGTTCCTTCCATGTGCTGGAATAAATGACAGTGTCATCCAAGTAGGCATCACTGTACGAATTATGGGCTCTGAGTACTTTGTCCACCAGACATTGGAAGGTAGCGGCTGCCCCATGTAATCCAAATACTGCCACAATACTGCCAATGTCCGCTAGGAGTGCTAAATTTAGTCTTTTCCTTTGCGGAATCCGTTAAAGGAACCTGCCAGTACCCCTTGGTCATATAAAGAGTAGTCGAAAATTTGGTTTTGTCCTAGCCACTCGAGAAGGTCGTCCACTCGCGGCATCAGATAGGCATCGAATTGGGAGACTAGGTCAAGCCGACGGAAGTCATTGCAAAACCTCCAACTTCCATCTGGCTTTTTAATCAATACGATGGGACTGGACCAGGGACTAAAACTTTCCTCTATCACACCTAGGTCCAGCATTCATTTGATCTCCAACTCCACTTCTGCCTTTTTTGCTTCAGAAATCTGATATGGGCATTCTCTGACTATAACTCCTGGTTTCGTCACTATGTCATGCGCAACCAGGGAGGTTCATCCAGGATTTTCGTTCACTACCTCTGGACAGGATAACTGCTTTGAGCTCCCGTCGTTGTTGGCGAGTCAAATTATCACTGAAGTTAAGGTGTAATTTATGAGCGAAGAGGGAGGAGGGCTGTCTGGAAGAGGGATCGGAATCCCTTTCCTTCCACGGTTTCAGCAAGTTGACATGATAAATCCGCTCTTTAGGTTGACGATTTGTTTGGATAACTAAGTAATCGACCAAACCCTTCCTCTCCTTAACTTCATATGGGCCTTACCAATGAGCCAGTCATTTGGAATGTGAGGTAGAAACTAATACCATGACTCGATCCCCCGGGCGGATCTCCCGGAGAGATGTGCCACGGTTATAATACCGAGCCTGGGCTGCTTGCGCCTTTTCCATGTGAGAATGTAAGATAGGTCTAATTTTTGCAAATCTATCGCGTAATTGCGAGATATATTCAAGTATATTTACAGAGGGAAGGACCTCCTCTTCCCAATCTTTAATATATCCAATAAACCCCGGGGTTGTCGTCCATAAAATAATTCAAAGGGTGAGAACCCCGTGGAGGCTTGGGGGACTTCCCAATATGCAAAAAGGACGAGGAGGAGGAGCTGATCCCAGTTCCTTCCGTCCTCATTGACTACCTTGCGTAACATCTGTTTGAGAGTTTGGTTAAACCTCTCAACTAGAGAATCTGTTTAAGGATGATATACAGAGGTCTTTAAATGTTTTATTTTCAGTAACTTAGCAATTTCCTTGAACGTTTCTGAGGTAAATGCAGTCCCTTGATCCGTCAGGATTTCTTTAGGGATTCTGACTCGCAAAAATACTCCTACCAACTCCCGTGCGATATTTTTGGAAGTGGCTGAGCGTAAGGGAACAGCTTCAGGATATCGGGTGGCCACCAGGACCATTATATATTTATGTCCTCTGGCTGAAGGCTCTAGGGGTCCCACCAGATCAACCCCAATACATTCAAAAGGGACATCAATTAGGGGTAAAGCGATTAGAGGAGCACAGTCCCTTGTAGAAATCTGCCATAATTGACATTCCGGACAGGACATGCAAAAGCGGCAGACCTCCTCATTAATCCCAGGCCAAAAAAATCGAAGCTTGATTCGCTCTAAAGTTTTCTTGGGACCCAGATGGGCTCCCAGGAGGTGGGTATGAGCTAGTTCACAGACTTGTCGCCAGTAAGTCCGTGGAACTAAGAGCAGTGACCTCACCCCTCCTTCATGACCTGCCACCCGATATAAAAGGTCATTATTTAATACAAGTGGGGACCTTGTGGCATGGGATGTGTGGTGCGCTGGCCATCTACTAAGATCACTGCATTTTTCGCAAATTTAAGGGAGTCATCATTCCATTGCTCCCTTTTAAATGAAGCCGGTGTCTGCCTAAACTGAAACTGCAGATGATTGAGGGGATCAGATTCGACCTCAAGGGGCGTGGTTTCAGACTGAGCTGGCGCAGTGCTTGGTGATGACGTTTCGCTCTGTGACGGTCCGTTTGTTTCCTGTATTCTGTTCCCCTACCGGCTGTGTACACGCCGTGGAGGTAGCTGAGGACGTAGAATCGGCGTCCATAACAAGACCAAGTGCTTTATTAGGGATAGCAAGCGTTATGCTGCAGTTTATATCTGACCAATCTCTACCCAGTATCAAGGGGAATGGAGGATTGTTGTGTACCGTCACTGTTATTTTCTTTATAACGCCGTTTTGGCAGATGTAAAAATGGGCAGACTTGTATAACCAGACGTCCCCATGAATACAGGTTAGACGGGTCTTTATTTTTAATCTTTGTCGCGGCAATACTAAATGGCAAGCAACAATGGTAATGTTACTGCCAGAGTCAAATAAAGATAGTACTTTAAAGCCATTGACTTGCGCTTCTCCCGTATGAGAAAAGGCCAGAGGATTAGTAGGAGCACCCTGCCCCCTGCTCTGTGTTTCTCATGCAAGACACTCATGTCACCACGCAAAGCCCTCCGCCGTGCTTCACAGTTTTCCAAAGCATACTACGTAATGTAAGAATAAGACTCTAAGTTAGTTGCACAACTCCCTCTGGGTTCACAGGGGGTTCTTTCTGGGTCTCCCAAGTAGGTTTCCTCCCGCAAGGTTGTAATGATCCCCACAAGGGTGACCATGTTGTTATATGAATGTCCCCAGGTCCGCTGGGTACGAGTAGCATGTAGGCCCTTTATTACTATGGCAAAGGCCACCTTTTCCACATAGTGCCATAGTGCCATGGCCTGTTCTCGGAGGGATTCCTCTGAGTTGTATTCCCAAATCATTATTTCTCTCACCTGCCGACCCAGGGCACCCTGACCTTTCTCAAAGAATTTTTTCTTTGTGGGGTTCTTTGGGTCGGTCCCCGTCCTCGAGAGCCCGTAATAGGTATCCCACTGTGTTCCTTTCAGAACCTGGCCCTCGTCTGTAGGTCTTCTGCCTACGCTCCCAGGTTCTCTTTAAGGAGAACTGGGTCGGAACATACTCTAGATCCCCCCCGACACACACCATTAGACCCCAGCTCGGCAACAAGAATGGTACTTTTCTACCTGATAGGTCTTGAGGGGTTCATCACATTGGTGTGTTGAGACGTAAACTTGGTTCGGCTTCCGATTCCACCAGGAGGCCATCCTTGCCGACTACGCCACTGTGAAATAATGAGTCTCAACACACTAAAAGAAGGTTTGGGGCAGTCACCCGTATATTGTTTCTAGCTGCAAAAGGATTTAGAGAGCACAATTTATGTTGCTGGTTTGTGTTCCCAAAATGAACTGCCCTTGGTTTGGCAAGATGGAGGATTTATAGTCCGTAACCCGGAAGTGACTTCAGTCTGGGAGCCGGAACCGGAAGTGATGTCAGTCTGAGAGCCAGAACCGGAAGGGATGTCAGTCTGAGAGCCAGAACCGGAAGGGATGTCAGTTTGGAAGCCAGAACTGGAAGTGACGTCGAATCAGGCAGGTTTTCCCGTATTTGATCTGCAGAATTAACAGAAACAGGTTTAGAGCACCCCGCCACCCCCTGGCCCGGCGGGTAATCATCTCCACTTGGTCCACTCAGCTCGCTCCTAGTCGCACGTGTGTGACAACATATAAAACCTTGAGCTCCTATCTCCTTTAGTATGGTTATCAAATTCACATGTAGACCTTTGTCAAAAGCCTTCTAAAAATCAAGATAAATACTGTGTAATTTACCACTCCGAAACTCTGGTTTCTAATTGAATTCCAGTACATCAGTGAAACAGAATCTCCCCTGTCTAAATGCATTTTGACTGTTCACTAATACACATGTTGTTTTTGACATGTAATCCTTGATCTTTTACTTTATAATTGCTTGTCATTTTATCCTTGATGCATTTTATGCTTACTTTAATACAGCTGGTTGGATAAGCCTGCTCATTTTTTTAATTTAGTGGGATGGCATTTGCTAGCATCTAGTCTGTAGTAATTTACCCAGTGTGAACTGATTTTTGAAAAACTAGGGGGCTCTTTTGCTTGCTGGCTTTGCTCGCCAACCCCCGGGTTTGGTTATCTGGATATACAATTTAAAGATATTGTTATTTTCATTTCATTCATTTTCATTAATTTTTTATTTCATTATATTTGCCGGTAATAAAGCTGTAGTGAATGAGTTATTCCCCCCCTCCCCCTGGCTGCTAGTGCCATGCTGCGTGATCTGCATGTTGTACTGCGCGCTGTTCATTTAAAATCCTATACAGCAGCTGCTGCTGCTTGTGACATGCTGCGTGATCTGCATGTCGTGCTGCGCAATGATTATTTAAAAGCTTGTACAGCAGCTGCTGCTGCTTTTGGTGTGCTGCGTGATCTGCTTGTCATGCTGCGCGACAATCATTTAAAAGCCTGTACAGCAGCTCTCCTTTAAGCCAGCTACCACTTGTGCCGTGCTGCGTGATCTGCATGTTACGCTGTGCGATGATAATTTAAAAGCCTTTACAGCAGCTGTCCTTTTATCTCAAGTCTTTATCGGGTGTGTCGTCCAAGTAGTCTCGTGGAACTTCAAAGTATATTCTGATTAGACCTGCTGTGCATGTGTACCGTGCCAACATTTATGAATTTTTTACGATGTTCTATTTTGTCATCTACTCTTTGTCCTTTATTTATGGCCCCGGGCATGGTTAAATGTCCTTCTCGTGAAACGTATAATGCTGCCTGCGTTGTGAAGCGTGGGCTGAACGCACGCTAAGGAGATGGGTCAGATCATCTACTGGCTGGCTGCTGCTGATGATAATGAGCTGCTTGCTCTGCTTGTCGTGATTCGCGTCGATCATTTAAAAGCCTGTACAGTAGCTGTCCTTTTGGCTCACTGCCTTGCCTCGTGTGCCGTCAAAGTGTCTTCCGAGAAGATCATGTCTCGTCTCCCTCCCAAGATTTTTTTTATAAAAGAGAGATAAGTATTTAGAATTTGCATATGTACTCCCAGCATCTGTGGATAAATGTTATCTGGTTCATTTTTTTTTTTCCATTGTTTGTTTAAAGTCTTTTTTTTAATCCAAGTACAGTTTCTCTTTTTAAAATTTCTAAAACATTGAGTCACTCCTTAGTAGTCCATGAATCTGATGGAATGTTATCTGTTCACTTCAAAATGTATACTTGTTAAACTTATAAATTTAATATTAAAAGTAATTTTAAATAGATGTATTTGTAATAGAATAGTTGTAGGTTGTCTAAATGAATTTGACAGATTGACAGCTGGCAAAGTATTTTGAATGTGTTGTTTAACACTAGAATTACCAGAGCCTACGAAAAAACTTGCAGATCCATCCCACCTTAAATCGCTTCTTAAAACCGTTCTCACCTCTCTGCCAGCGTCTTTTGTAATCTAAATGTGCTGATAAAGAAAAGTTGCAAGTAGCCATTATTCCATTCCCCCCACCGACTTCTCCCAGCTCATGCCTTGATTTATCTGGGAGTGAAGTGGAGTTTTAGAGTGGAAATAATAGATTGTTATTTGGAACACACGCATTTCATGTGTGTTCCGTTTCTACAGTAATCCATGTAAACACATTTTTAAAACAGAAACGTTTTTCATATTGTAGTAGTAAATGACAAAATGTAGGCATAAACTATATAATGTATGAAGCCTGAAGTCCAAAGATCAAAGAAACACTTTCACAAAAGGTACAAATATAACAGAACAAGTATACTTTTATTCAAAAATATAACTGCTGAAAAAAAGCCGCCTTAGCATGCCACATTGACACACACTTACTACAACTGCCACGGTAACGTAATGGTATCAGCTGCTGACTGGTAATCAAAAGGTCATGAGTTTGATCCTGCACGACTTAATTTTGAGAAGTAAACTGCTCTTATTCTTACTATTTTAGAATAAATACATTTGATTTCAGTGTGTAACAGCCGGTGTAATTTATGATACTTGTAAAGGTTATTGTTTTTTGTTTTTTTTTTAAATTCACTTTTCATTCTCTCAGTCGTGTTCAGGATCTTACACCCCCCAACCCCCAACCCATCCCCCCCCAATCTGACATTGCTGTTTTCACATAAAGATGCGCTATAGCTCTGCAGTGTACTTGTGACTGCATTCTCGTACCAATGGTTGCGAACTAAAGTGCCTGCGTGCACTTTTCGTGGCATTACACGTATATTTTTTGAGCATACCCGTGTCTCTCAAACACAGGAACATATGTTGGTGTACAAGTATAACAAAACAAGTGCACTTTTATTCTAGACTATAAGTGAAGAAAAAATAAAGCAAGTTACAGTAGGCGGTTGATACGACAGCTTGCGTGGTGCAATGCTAAGAACTGCTGATTTCCGATCCGTGCTATATAAAATCATCACATTCAAATATTAACAATTCCCACACACCCTTCCTACATTTACGACATGTGTACTTGTTGCAGTGTACACACCTCTCTGTGCTATGGTTCCTATTACACTGAATGAGCACCTGACACTGGACTTTCTTCCCTATATAAATAACATTCAAGCTATAGCACGTCTCCAAATAAATAACATTCGAGCTATAGCACGTCTCCAAATAAATCACCTTTGAGCTATAGCGCATCTTTATATGAAAACAGTAGTGTCAGATGGGGTGGGGGGGGATCGTGAACGCGACTGAGAGAATGGAACTGAATAAAAAAAAAAAGCTAACCTTTACAATTATCATGCATTTACACTGGCTCTTACAGACTGACTGAAATCATATGTATGTTTTTATTCTAAAATAGTACAGTTCATGCAATATTATTTGAAAACGAACAGCGTCAGATCGGGTTTAAATACACGCTGACACTGATACAGAATGTGTCAGCTTATTCAGTGCAGCAGTTTCAACGCACAGTACATGCAGTATTATTTGAAAACGAACAGCGTCACATCGGACACATATTCAAACCCGATCTGACACTGTTCGTTTTTAAATAATATTGCATTAGTGTGATGATATTTTTACATATATTGTCTCTTTCATTCATCTTGCGGTATGTAATCAGTGACCGCGTGTTTTTTTCCCTGATCTTGCCAGTTCGCACATGTTGCTGTATGGTGGTGTTTCTTTTGTACTCCAGGACATGCAGAGGACAGAATAGTACAGAACAGTAAGTTCAGCGCTATATGCAATCAGACAGACAGGCAGAAAAGGCACTAGATATATAAATAAACAGGGAAGGCACTGTATAATAGATATCTAAAAAAACAGCTAAGGGGATAGATATATAGATAGATAGGAAGGAAAGGCACTATATGATAGGCAGACAGGGAAGCTCCTATATAATAATAAAATTACTGTTATTACTCTATAGATAGACTGGGAGTTCAGGCAGGCAGAACGGCGAAGGTTAAAAAAATAAAAAAATAATCTTCTCCCCAGCGGGGACTCGAACTTCGGCTCTTTTGAGGTACATCAAGTTTGCTGTGCTCTAAGTGACGAAATCTTACCAGTAAACCACGGTACCTGTTGTAAAGGTTCTTGAACCTTTTATGAAAGTGTTTATTTGATCTTTGGCCTTCAGGCTTCACACATTTTATACTTTATGCCTACATTTTGTAACATTTATTACTAAAATATGAAAAACGTTTCTGTTTTTACATTGTGTTTACACAGATTACTGTAGAAACGGAACACACATGAAATGCGTGTGTTCCAAATAACAATCTATTATTTCCACTCTAAAACTCCACTTCACTCCAGATAATTGAGGCATGAGCTGGAAAATAAGTTCGTGCACGTTCTAAGTCAGTGGGGGGATGGAATAGCCAGCTGTTTGTTTTTATCGGCACATTTACAGGATAAAGGAGGCTGGCGGAGAGGTGAGAGCGGTTTTAAGAAGTGGTTTAAGGTAGGGCGGATCTACGAGTTTTTTCATAGACTCTGGTAATTCTAGTATTAAGTGTGAAATGTATTTATAAATGGTCTATTGATAAAATCAAAGCTGTCCATACTAACTTTTCCAGCAAGTTCAATTCTTATGAAAGACCACCTTTTTTAAAATGTCTCATTTGTGACAAACACACAGAGGCAAAAAGATCCAGGAAAAGTTTTGTCAGTCTGCGTTATTTGAATGTAGAATTCATAATAAATAGCACAAACTTACAAAACAGTGCTATAGTATTTATTGAGTGCTGTAAATTCACAAGCAAGCATTACATTTTCATTGTTATTATTCTTTTATTATTGGCCTACAGTTAAAATGTGCAATATTTTTACTGGCTAACTCTTTAGATAAAGACATATATAGTATGTTAGTGGCTTAATTAAGAAATTTTAGACCTTATTGGAAAATCATATTCACTTAGTATGATACTGTGTATATCAGGGGTCCTCAATCACAGTCCTGGGCGGGCTGCAGGTTTTTGTTCTTACCCAGTTACTTAATTAGAAAGCAATTCTTGCCAATAATTTAATTTCATGGCTTGTTAGCACTTTAACTCTGCCATGTCAGTTAATTGTCTTATCCTAAATTTTCTTTCCCTTTCTAAGCATATCATCCAGAAGATTTGAAGGCTAAAATAGATAAGTGATTATTAGTCCTTTACTTTTTTCTCTTCACTTTCCTTCCAAGTATTTAATTAAATCCAATAGTGTATGATAAATACACACAGGTGTAAATGGTAACAAGCTAAATAGAGAAATGCTGGACTCTTTTGTCATTTGGTTGTAATTACTAATGAGGAGCAATTAAAAACCAAGACTACAGCCATTTATGACTAAAATAAGCAATAAGAGTTCAAAATCTTATAAAAACCAACACTAAAGCTGTTTAAGACTAAAATAAGCAATAAGGGTTCACAATCTTAACGTGCGACACAACTAAAGTGAAGCAGAAGTGTTACTTGAGCAATAAGTGCTTCCTATTAAGCAATTGCATTGGAGCAAAAACCTGCAGCCACTAGTGATGGGTGGAGTGAAGCCTCACGAAGCATCAATACGTTTGAAGCAATTGTGTTGGAAATAGTATCAAAGCTTCGAAGCATTTGACACCTCTCTAGTGACCCCTCCTGGCCATTTTCATTAACATTACACAAACTCATGATCCACTTCAATGACATCTGTTATAAATCTTATTGCTTTTATTTTTTCGCTGCTACAGACTGAAAACGTAGAGAAGGGTTCATCAGCAACTTCTAGTGTCTGATGTCTAAAAAATATAAATATATATAACTAATGCCAACAAGCAGAATGCACTACACGATAGCAGGAGTTAAATAAAATAAGACGCCTCACTCATGGATTCCTGGCTCTTTCAATTAGTATTTACTTTTGCACTGTATCATTATAATCGGTCCTGTTATTAGTATTATAATTAACCCTCATGTTTTCTTGAGATCACATTTAATAGCCTTAAATGTTTTCTTTGGTCTGACTTATTTAAAACGGAGTAGACGGAAAATAAAGGTTTCTCCCTGTACTTTGCCATGATATAGGTAAGCACATTTGAGAAAGAAAAGGTGAAATCCTTAAATTAGTTATTATTATTCTATCAAGTATTGAAATATTTCATTTAATAATACTTTACAATATTTTGTAGAGCACAAAAGTAACGAGTTTGCTACAAAAAAATGACGCCGTCAATGGCTCAACTAACTGAGGTGGTTGCTTTTCAAATTCTGAGCGTAGTGCTAGCCCGGGTTCGATCCGACTTAAAGACTCCTCAAAATTAACAATAATAATAAAAATGATCAGAATTGAAATCATTATAACCAATTTAAACTAAATAATTTTGAAAGATACTCTGGAAGGATCGCATAAGAGATCTGTTCGGGAATCACCCCTACTCAAAATCGCCATCAAAATGCGATGTCTAATTGTGGACGGCAGCTCACTTATTTACATTAATCCATTTCTATTCAATGCCATTTAATGTCCATGCACCCCTCCATTGAATAAGGCAGTGGTTCTCAACCTGTGGGGCGGGCCCCCTAGAGGGGAGCAAAGATGTGAAAAAAAGAAAACAAGAATCAAAAATATGAAAAAAAACATCTATTGGAACCAAAACAAATTAACTTAAACTACATTCTGGTACTTAGAACAATAAATATAGAGTTAGATAAATATCGACAAAAGTTAAGTAGCTATAATAAAATATGCATCTACATTTCAAAAAAATGTTAGGGGGGGCGCAATTAAAACTGTTATGAAAACTCGAGTTGCAAATACTTAAAGGTTGAGAAACGCTGGAATAAGGTGATAACAAACCCACTGTGGTAGATCAGGTTGAATTCGCTATGCTGCTCCAAACATTCAAAGGTGTCAATCCGGAGCGCATCAGAGAGGCTGAGGGACACGGCGCAGATCAGTCACCGGCACACAGACACACACGGGACACTCCAAGGTGAGCAGTGCACATATCAAGGTCGGCATTGAAGATCCTCTTGAGTACTGAGGCAACAAAAATTAGCAGGATAAACACATCTGGACCTGCTGTTGAAAAAGCATTTGCTTTTAACAGCAGCATCCCTCCCTCGTGAACACATCTTCAAAGTCCAAACAGGCGATCAGTAAAATGTTTTTTCGTCACAGCACAGTGCAATAATAAAACTTTTCCTAAAACATAGAGTTGTCCAGTCTGTATCATTCCTAAGCAATCTTCCAGTAATAGAGGCGCAATCCCAGTTACTAACACATTTACTGTGTAGAAAACAAAGTAAGAACACATTCCACCTTATCAATTTAATTTTTAAAAATTTAAACCGCTAAACTCGCCATCAACAACTACAAAAACAGTTGAAATCGTTACTCAAATTATTTTTTTTTTGTTATAGACATAAAACAAGATGCACATTTCCATTTGATATATCTTTACTAGTATTCTCGCCTTGCTTGCTCCCAGTCCACATTGGAATTTGCTGTTTAATGAAACTAAAAAAAGATAATCGGACTCTTTTGGGTCATAATTCATAGTGGGTGGACGTGGGACCCATGTATGCTTTATTATGAAGCAGTAGCGCTACCTCTGCACCACTACTATTTTCAGGAGAGTGGTATGTGATGTATGTTTTTTTTAGTGTATGCATGTATGTATGTACTGAAGACGAAAACAATTATATATAGATGTATACTATATGACATACGTTCAGTGTTGCATGAAAGCGTTGCATGCGGCGAAGAATGGATATTTATGAGAGTATTATAGTGAGAGATGTGTCATCACCCGTATTGCTAAAGCTCTTCTTTGCAGCATTATGCATTCAACAAGTCAGCGTTTATGTGATGTATAATTTATAATTTTATTTTTTGCCACAAAGTTATCGGGCACAATCATTTAACATGTATTGATTATCTACAAACATTCATTTCAATGAGTTTTTTAACTCTGTTGATGCCATATGTACTTCAAACGGGAGCTCGATGAATAAATAATGAGTCGAAGCTTTGCGCAGACATCTGTAGTACTGAGATTGCGTCATGACGGGCTTCGAAGCCTCAGACATGTGTACTACTGAGATCATGACGGGGCTCCGAAGCCTCAGACATGCGTAGTACTGAGATCCTGACGGGGCTCCAAAGCCTCAGACATGCGTAGTACCGAGATTGGATCATGAAAGGGCTTCGAGCAGACCTGGTCACTGGTTACTGAATCTTTGTGCAGCCTCGGCACACTGAAAGGCACTGAGCTCTATATTTTGAGAGTCTTTCTGACGCTTAACTCTCTAGTTATATTTTGTAATTCGTATTACACATTTCAGTTGATATGGTTAAACTAAAATTCAGGTAGTTGCTGAGAGTTAATTGTTGTTCTTGTGGATTGCTGTGATTTCCTTTGTCTGATGCATAGTTTCAAAGATATATTGTCATATATCAACTTTATATATATGAAAAGATTAGGTAAATCGTGCAAGCTTTTTATGGAACACTTAATTTTGTTCAAAACCATACGTCATATAGTATACATCTATAAATATAATTTTTTCGTCTTCTATAGGAAAATACAACAATGATACTCTTGTATCAATTAAACCATTTTAACGTGCATATGTCAAACAACATATTTTATCCGCCGTAGTAAGAACAGTTGTAATAGTTTAGTTCTGCAGAGCTCATTAATTATCCCGATTAGGTGACTCAGTAGTGTTGTCACTGTCTCTCAGTAAAAACACCAGGGGTTCACGTCGCTGATCCTCCTCTTGTGAAAAGTTTTTTTTTCCTGTTCCTCCATTTAACAAGCTTGGACGGATAGTGAGCGAATCAAGCTATCGAGGGAAGGTTGGGCCACCGTAGTCGGGCAGGGGGCATACGCCCCTAATTATATGGTGCATGTAAACAGTTTCACTGTAAAACGTAATAAGCTTCATATTTGTGTGTTTGGTGACCCTCGTGTCGTACTGAATTTGTAATATAGAAAAACAAACTACTGTCCAGCATGCCTAAATGTGTCTTTTCGTTTCTGATCGCTATATGGCACTTCCAATTTGGGACAATTCGCTATAAACAGTTTCAGCCAACCAGCACCTTCTAAACATGCAGAATGACAATGTGAACCTTTACTGTAGCGGCACAGCATCTTCATTTCAGTCAGTCATTGTCCTGTTAGACTTTTTACTGTTAAGTGCTGCTTGAGCTACCGTTTATAGTACAACAGATGGCCTACGTAGTTCTTAATTTGATATTGAAATGCACACACAAGTCTCCTAAATTATTTATTGAAATACCTACATTTACAGTGTCCGTTTTAGGAAGTCGTAGTTTTTACTTGTTCCCGTTATTAGGAATTATAATTTCTCAGTGCCACATATTATTCGTTACTACTTGCGAGTCCCGTATCATTGAGATTCTGTTTTATATTCTGTATAAGCAAACTTTTTAAAAGGAGCGTTAATTGAACTGACTATAGTAGACTTGTCATCTTCTTAAAATGACTTTATTGATTTGATATTGACAATTAATCATAAGGTCAAACATCAAGGAGGATTTGAGTTTGCATGGACTGCGCTGTTACTTTTTTTTTCGTGGCGTCGTGTCGGTAGAGAGAGCGTCACATTAACAATGCATTCTGTCCTAAATGACAGCGCACATGCTTTTTTATATTTCCTAAAGGCCAATGTGTCTCAGTTTGCTCATTAATATATTTTGACAGTGTATTTTAGTGAGAATGATTATAAACATATTACCCATGTTCATTGCCCATGTAGATATGTAACGTTTGGTGAGTATAAATAAAAAGTAACAACACATATAATAGTTATGTTGCATTGTTTATGATTAACAAAATTAATCGTTTATCTGAAATGTTCTACTTATACAGTCGATTTATTCCACTTTTGAAGGTGTACATTGTCGGTATTCTCCATTGCATTTGCCCCCGAGTGTAACGTGTGCCAGTGTAACTGAGGGATGGCAGACGAGCTCACATAATGGGTGACATGGAACATTCTCATCCTGATGCCCAGGCTCTTGTCATGAATATTCCCATCTTGTGCTTTTTCTTGTTCCTGCAAGTTTACTATTATTATTGGAAAAGTATGTAAATTAAATGTGTTTTATTTTATGTCTATGAAAGGAAGGACGGTAAAGCCTTGAATGAAACTCAGTGTTGATGCTTTGGGTAACAAGACAGGTTAAGGAGCAGGGAACATTGAATGTGACATTGACTGCGGGGGATTGTGTACACTGAAAAAAATAACATGTTGGATAAACTTAAAAAAGTTATGGCAATCAATTGCATTCACCTTTTTAAGTTCTTTCAACTAACACTACTTTTAAGTAAATCCTACAATGGTATTTAATGTAAATTTAACATTGCTTTTTAAGTTGAGTGAAAATAAAAATGTGATACCAACATTTTGGATTAACTAACATTTTCTTTTAGAAAATATTTACTTTTTTAAGTTGAAGCAACTAATGTTCATAATTTAACCCTACTCAAATGGTTTATGTATTAGTAACACAAGATTTTAATTGGAATAAACTCAAAAAGGTTTACGTAATCGATTGCCATAATTTATTTTAGTAAGCATAACTCAATATTCTTACCTTTTCAAACAGAAGTCACAAAAATGGAAAAAGTACAAAGAGCATAAGAGTATAGTTTTTGTATTTTAATGTATAAAACATTATTACAATATTTTTCTTTACAAATAACAGTAATTACAATGTAGATTTTATTTTACCTTTATTTTCTCTTCACAAAAGCCTACAGCCATCTTGGGCTCATTAACACTGACATTTAGTTTACAATCGAAATTGTTCGTTTTCTTCTAAATGTTTGCTAGTCACAGTGTGTAAATTTTACAAAAGAAGCTTAACTGTGAATCTGTAAACTTAATAACCTTAACAAAATTTTGTGTAAAGTAGGGCCTCGATATTGGTAGCTAAGTGGAAAACAAATCCAGCAAACAATACTTTTTTGTCTGATATATGATCATACACTGCTCACAAAAATTAAAGGAACACTTAAAAGAAACACATTAGATACATCAGATCTCAATATGAAGTTGGATATCTATACAAATAACGACAGGGCAATGTCTTAGGAACAAAAGGATGCCAAGTCTTTTAATGGAAATAAAAGTTTTTTGCCTACAGAGGGCTCAATTGTGTAGACACCCTAAAATCAGAGTGAAATGAAGATGTGGCAGGCTAGTCCATTTTTTCAAAAATTTAATTTCTGCTACTGAAAATGCTTTTCAGTATTTTGGGTGGCCCCCACGAGCTTGTATGCATGCTTGACAACGTCGGGGCATGCTCCTAATGAGACAACGGATGGTGTCTTGTGGCATTTCCTCCCAGATCTGTATGAGGGCATCCCTGAGCTGTTGTACAGTCTGAGGAGCAACCTGGCGCCTAATGGACTGAAACATAATGTCCCACAGATGTTCTATTGGGTTTAAGTCAGGGGATCGTGAAGGCCATTCAATTGTTTCAATTCCTTCATCCTCCAGGTACTGCCTGCATACTCTTGCCACATGAGGCCTGGCATTTTCGTGCATTAGGAGGAAACCAGGACCTACTGCACCAGCGTAGGGCCTGACAATGGGTCCAAGGATTTCATCCTGATACCTAATGGTAGTCAAGGTGTCTTTGTCTAGCTTGTAGAAGTCTGTGTGTCCCTCCATGGATATGCCTCCCCAGACCATCACTCACCCACCACCAAACTGGTCATGCTGAATGATGTTACAGACAGCATAACATTCTCCATGGCTTCTGCTGACCCTTCAACGTCTGTCACATGTGCTCAGGGTGAATCTGCTCTCATCTGTGAAAAACACAGGGTGCCATTGGTGGACCCGACAATTCTGGTATTCTATGGTAAATGCCGATCGAGCTCCACTGTGCTGGGTTGTGAGCACAGGGCCCACTAGAGGACATTGGGCCCTCAGACCACCCTCAAGTCTGTTTCTGATTGTTTGGTCAGGGACATTCACACCAGTGGCCTGCTGGAGGTCATTTTGTAGAGTTCTGGAAATGCTCATCCTGTTTGTCCTTGTCCAAAGGAGCAGATACCAGTCCTGCTGATGAGTTAAGGACCTTCTATGGTCCTGTCCAGCTCTCCTAGACTAACTGCCTGTCTCCTGGAATCTCCTCCATGCCCTTGAGACAGTGCTGGGAGACACTGCAAACCTTCTGGCAATGACACACATTGATGTGCCATCCTGGAGAAGTTGGATTTCCTGTGCAACCTCTGTAGGGTCCAGGTTTCGCCTCATGCTACCAGTAGTTACACTGACCATAGCGAAAAAAACAGTCAGAAAAGATGAGGAGGGAAAAATGTCAGTGGCTTCCACCTGTTAAACCATTCCTGTTTTGGGGGTCATCTCATTGTTGCCCCTCTAGTGCATCTGTTGTTAATTTCATTAACACCACAGCAGCTGAAACTGATTAACAACCCCCTGTGCTACTTAACTGACCAGATTAATATCCCAGAAGTTTCATTGACTTGATGCTATACACTGATTAAAAAGTGTTCCTTTAATTTTTTTGAGCAGATTATATAGCATATATTATATAGCACATTTTCATACAAACAGTAGCTCAAAGTGCTTTACATAATAAAGAATAGAAAAATAAAAGACACAATAAGAAAACAAAATAAATAAACATTAATTAACATCGAATAAGAGTAAGGTCCAATGGCCAGGGGGGACAGAAAAAACAAAAAAACTCCAGACGGCTGGAGAAAAAATAAAATCTGTAGGGATTCCAGACCATGAGACCGTCCAGTCCCCTCTGGGCATTCTACCTAACATAAATGAAACAGTCCTCTTTGGATTTAGGGTTCTCACAGAAGGGCTTGATGATATAAAATAAAATATCCATCCAGATCTTTACAACCAACAACATAAAATGTATCTTAATTGGATGGCCTAATTCTCAAATAAATTTGCAAAATAAGGTAAAAAATAAAATAAGACCTCTCAATATAACCAATATTTACAAAACTAAAAAGGGTTGGCATAGTAATTAAAAAAACAATTCATCATGTCTTTTCCTACAATTCTCAAACTAATTTCTAGAACACAACAGATTTAGAAGAGAACATTTGAACTTTTTTCTTCTTTTTTTGTCTTTTTGTCTTGTTTTATGCTTGTTTTGCAAGTAACTGAACTCTCTGTTTGCAACTGAACAGCTCCACTCTCCTTTCTCCTCAATCACTCTACAACAACAGTCTCCTGTTTCCCTTTGCAAAAACTCTTCCAAATTCATCATATCCAAGTTATTTGTTATGGACTTCTCATGGGCCAAGATCACCAAATTCCTTTTTCTTTTATGTAACATGGTGCAACGATAGGGGTTAGGACACGTGACAAAGTGGAGAAGGAACTCTCACACGATGCTGAAGACACACCAATTACCAGGGCTGTTACATACAACATTTTTTGAGCAGCATCTGTTTTGCCACAAGAACTTCATTTTTCAGATTTACAACATCTGATACAGTGCCATCCATCACAGCCAGAGGGTGCAACAGGGAGGGATCTAGAAAAGTGCTAGATTTGGGTGCAAGACTAGATATGGCTCTCATCAAGGTCAATATTCTTGTGTGAAAATCTAGTTTCCATTTCTGAAATGGCCCTGTCAAGGATGTTGAGCAGGGATCTTTTCAGAGACTGATGGTGGGAAATAGTAGGGTCACCAGAGTCTGTATGGCCCAAAGCTGAGAGCGCAACACTTTGACCCAGGTGTTTGCTCATTGTTCTCCTTCTCTTTGTTGGATGTGACTCATCCTCAGCAGGAGATGACACTCCCCAACATTCATCCTCCCAGATGGTTTTTCCAGTGCTGAACTAACAACCTCAGAAGCACTGAACAGATCAACTGACTGAGACTGTAGAATAGCATTTGCTGGTTTTAAGACACCAAGCACCCGCACTGGGAACTTTCCAATCTCAAAGAAGTGATGCCTCTTAATTTGGCATAGCAGGCCTGATGCTTCGGTGCACAGGTCAACTGCAGCATCATCATCCTCTGTCATCTCAGATAGGATACTAAGGATTTGTTCTTGATTGTCCACAGTGCACCTTGTCACCTCATAGTGGCTTGTCCATCTGATCTCAAGCAGCCTTTTTAGACAAGGTGCATCATGTTTATTGAGCACATAGTGGTGGTGAAAAAAGTTGTAGAATGAACTAGATAGGCTAAAAAATGTATTTGCACATGGGTCACTCTGCATGGCATGCCAAGTGCACACTAAGTGCAGTTGGTGGTTGTAGCAGTGGATGTATGGGACATATCTGTCAAGCCTCTTTGGAGCAGAGCTTGTACACCACCTCTAACCCCACTCATCACAGAAGTCCCATCATAACACTGGCTAAGCCCCATCATAACACTGGGTAAGTATACTGTCAGCACTGTAGCCAGCATCAGAAAGGTGTAACAGTATCTCAGATGTGATGTACTCTGCGTCAAGTTGTTGCAAGTCAAGCAACTCAATAAGATGCTCCTCTGGCATGGAATTTCTGACAAACTGTATTATCACAGACTAATGTTCCACATTGCACCTATCCCTGGTCCCATCACTTTTGAGGCAAAACGCTGCAGAATCAGCACTTTCATATTTTTTCCTGACCTCTCCAAGCACCATGTCAGCCAGTGTTTGGATCATTTCATTTTGGATATCCTTAGATGTGTATTTTGCATTTTTTGGGATACCCTTAGAAATGCTTGCTAGCTTCTCATCCTTCTTTAAGGTATATAGCATCAGTTTTAGAAAAATACCTGAAGCAATGTCATCATCATTACCCACTGCATCATGTCTCAAGGTTTCTGCAGTCCCATGGAGCCCCAACTAATTTACACAGAGAAACCTTAGAGCACTACCAATACTCTTGACACAGTAATTTTTTTTTTCAAGTTGTGTTTTACCAACCAACATTGAATCCACAGTCCCCACTTTGGCCTCTCTGCTTTTATGCTCAGTCCAGATGGTTGAAGCATGCACATGGTTGTGGCTGGACACATATCTCTGTAGCCCCTTGTCTCGATCAAGTGCTGCTTTCCAGTTGGTAAAACCAGTTAAGGTAAAAACTACATCCCTCTCATTAACAGTGCTGCCATATTTTCGACAGGGGAAACAGATGCATGCATCCCGCACAACAGAGTACTCCAGCCATGGTTGTGTGCGGTACCAAGCAGGACTGAATGATCTTAATGTTGTACCACCAAATACACGTTTGGGGTAACTACCTTGTATTGGCTGGGATAGTGTATTGCCATTTAAGTCACTGGGTAGCTGAGTGGGATGTTTTGGGGCAGCAATTGTTGGCAGAGGTACAGGAGAAGCAGTGCCTGTTGATGCCACAGGAGTAGACATGCTAGCTCCCGTCTCTGATGTACCAGCAGCAGCATCATTGCTACTGCTATTGGTACAGGAAGCAGCGCCACACTTTTTAAAAGCTTGGAAAAAGGATGCATCTCACAGCATTAACTTTCCCTTTGTGGGCTGCTGGAAGCTGGGGTGGAAAGTGAATAAGCTTTACTAAAATCGCTGTGATTGCATCAGTATATGAAACGAGAAAACTGTTGAGTGCAGACTAGTTGAAAGCTGGGGTGGGGCTTTGTGTCAGGGTCTGACAGACAGACACAGGTCCTCCAGTCGGCTCTATGTAGTGGTGTTGCTTGTGGGATCGAGAAAGAAACACTTCTCTACCAGACTGAAACTGTGAGAAGAACACTGGACTGTACAAATATAGATGTATTTTTTAGTTGTTGTTAATTATCTCACGAGTCGCTGTGATTGATGACAGAGATTTGCTGCTTCCTCAAAGCCTCTTGCCGTTGCGCAGCTCATTTTGCTCTGCCCTGCCTACTGAGAAACCTGACACCGGGTCATTTGCATACTAACAGTGATTGGATGTTTAGCTGGGGGGAGGGTGAGTGGGGGATCTCTGTCGAGTTCTGTGTGAGCCTGCGGACAAAAAAAGCACGGAGGGAAAGAGCGAACAAGAGGTGAAACCTATCATCTCATTTGTGCCTTTTCCAGTGGATTTTTCAGCTACTGTAGTAAATCTTGTCCATATTCAGTTTGTGGGCAATCTATTATTTTCTTTCTAAACCTCTAAAAGTTTGATTTAAGGGGGCAGGACATTTATTTAAGGGGGCATTGCCCCCTCTTGCCCCAGCGTAGAGCCGGCCCCGTTTAACAGTAGAATCCCTGAAGCCTACGATAAAACTTGTAATCCTGGGCCACCTTAAATTCCCTGGCACCTCCTCATCAGCGTCTTTTGTTTTGCAAATTTGTTGATCCACACTGGCAGCTGGCAGCCTGCTATCCCATCCCCCCAGCGACGCATACATTTCATGTGTGTTCCTTCTCTACAGTGATCTGTGTAAACGTTGGATGACAGGAAATGCGAGGCAAGAAATGTTGAACACATAACTATAACAAAGTTTTTTCATGTTCTATTAATAATTGGCAAAATGCTGACGTGAAGTTTATAATGTGTGAATACTGAAGTCCAAATTTCAAATAAACACTTTCACAAAAGACACAGACATACTGTAACAAAACAAGTGCGTTTTTTTTTTTCTAGAATTTAACCAATGTAAAAGAAATTGTGATAGGGTATGACACACACACTTCTGCTTTGCTGGTGCAGAGGTAAGAACTGCTGTCTCCAAGTCAAGCGCTTACATGATTCTTGATAGTTGTTTTTTCCCTGATGTTCCATTCATGCTTGTCTCCCTCATCCCTTTCAGCAGCCAGACTAAACAACTGGCTTTAAATGCTGTAACTAGTTTGTAAGCATAACCCATTGCTTATCACCGGTGTTTAACCCAATTATGGGTTATTGTCACTGCTAGCTGAAGACTTTGAGGCCAAAATTGAATTTTATTCTGGAGCCTCTTTGCTCTACAGACCCCAGTATGCTTCTGATCACTCATGATTTTTCAGGTCATACAATAGTACAAGTCACCCATGGTGAACAGGAAAGTTACTGCCGTTAAGTGTTTTTTTAAATTATTGTTGTACTTGATACTTAAACATAACTAGCTGGTTTTACTGATTTTGATGCACTAAAAGGTCATATAAGATTATACCAGGCATATAAAGTATGGATGTATTGTATATAACAAATAGCAATAACATAAAACACATATCAGTTTCTTTACTAAAATATG
>NC_053162.1:111587924-111603093 GCF_016835505.1 Polypterus senegalus | reverse complement strand
TATACCATATCTCTCACATCAATGCCTCCTTGAATCCCAAAGTAATATGTCAAAAGTTTCCAGAAAGAAGAAATCACTGTAGTTCATAATTTCCTAAGATGCATGATGCAATAGAAACATGCACATGAATCTGGACAAGCAAAAAAGACTGAGCATTTACTTGAAGTTCAAGTACCTATGGTATATAGGTAAATCCCCCAACCCATGAGACCAATCAATCTATAGGTTGAACTATAGCAAAGCATTTTGCCTCATTCCTACCTACAAATTGTCATCATCAATACTGTCTGACCACAGATCATATCTGTAAAGGCTATCATGTTAGGTTATTGGCATTTCACAAAGATTTTACTACAGCTGCTATCTTCAGTTCTCCCAAAAATTTACAGGAATGCTCAAGTAGGAATTTTTCTGTCCTTTTAAAAAATTATGTCATAGAGTTGTCAGAGAGCTGTTTTGGCTTAAACACTTAAAATGATTTTTTTTTTAATTTAACCAGTGTAACTGCCAAAAATAAGTTTAGTCTACCATGCAAAGAAGAACTTTTGTTTAACTGCGCCTACAATTTTGAGTACACATCACAGATTAAGTGCCATTTAGGTGTATAGGCTTATACAACTTGAAGTATGTCATTGTCCTATATAGACATATTTTTTAGTTGTTATAAAAAAGTTTTTTACTTATCTTTTTTTTAAATAAACCAATACCAACCACTAGCTCACTTTTAAGATCTTGTAGGGATGTGAAATCCTGTAGTGGAAGTTTTTCCATCATTGGATTTAAATCATTGTCATTTCTTATGAAGATCTTGTACTATTGTTAAAATCAGTTTGATCCATCATCATCTTCTGCTTAAAAAGAATGTTTTGAAGAATAGCTAAAACAGTGTAAAAACACCACAAAATTAATACACAATAAAAAGTGAAAAATAGATAAAAAGAGAGATTAAGATCAATTTTGTTGTTGGTACAAATAAACTTTTGATGGTAAAGAAAAGACATTGACAATAATGGGTCCTGCTCATATTTACAAACACAATGGTTGCACAGATTCAGAGTTCTTTTACTTAAAATATAAAACATGTAGGGTAATTTTTTTCATTCTTCATAGATTTTTCAGGTTATCAGGGTTTAATTTAAAGTGCCAAACATAAAGGCAGCTACATTAATGAGAAATGGAGATACAATCATAAATGTCTTGATTTGGTCCAACATTTTGTTGTGAGGCAGACCAGTTTCTAAACTCAGTATTTGGCATTTACACATACTCTGGGGTCAAATGCCTTTCCAGTGTAGATGAAATTTGATTTCTGCAGTTATTTCTCAAGCTGTTTTGTCTGGCATGCATCTTCCATTTTCAGTGGACCTACATTCAGCATGTAATTGACTATTGTCAGGTTGACGTGTCTTGCACATTGTTGCATTTTGTCCATGTTCTCCATGGTCAACAAATCAGTGGTTGATTTTGTAAATTTTGGAAGAGGAGTTATCTTGGATAGTAGAGGTAGATGAAATTTGGTTTTGCACCAGACATTATTGTCACTGTCACTATCAAATCTTGTGTTTAGTCTTTGGGGAAAAGATTAAAAAATTGTTGACACTATATACAGTTATACTAGTATGAGGAAATGCCTTTTACAATTGTGCAATTATGAGAAAAAAACATTTTGCCAATTAAGACACTTTTTCATGTATGCAAAAATGAGTGTCTTTCGGCAACTGGAAGCTTCAGTTCTGCAGTTCTGTAATTTGTTAAATGCCACATGTAAGAGCATTGACTGTACAATATGTGTTTATTCAGAAATGTACCAAATATTATGTATACAAAGCTGTTGTGTACATAACTTCAACCTTAAATGATTTCCATTTTTTTTGGCTGCTCTTTATTTCTTATAGTCTTATGGATATGTCCAGTTTTATGTGGTGGCCAAGTGCAAACTCCATTGGACACGCAATTTGATGGAACCAACTCAACTTCATTGCATTCCAAAAAAGTCACAATGTAATTAATAGCCTACTAAAATTAATAAAACAAAGATATTTTTAAAACATTACATTTAGTAAAGTCCTGGATATTATTATTTTGATGATTATAATTATAATAATAATAATAATAATAATAATGCATTTAGTTAATATATACAGTAGATTGTTAGTTAAACATCATTTTATTTGAGCAGTTGAAATAAACTAATTTGATTACCTAGTAACTGAACACCCCACCATAAACCAGTCCAGAATATAAAGAACGCATGTGGTGGGGTGATGAGAATTTGAAAATCAAATTTAAAACAAGCACTTATGTACTCTGTAATACAACGTGAAAAATAATGTGCAGTGAAACACAATGTACCAATTAATCTGTATTTATGGGAAGTATGATGATTACAAAATGTTATCTAGTGGCATATTTCAGCATGCCAGAACCAAACTGAAAATTTCTGGAAAGCTTGGACACAACAAAACTCTCCAGGGATGAAGAATCTATTGGATATGTAAAAAATAGTGCATTGTGTTCGTATTCCTAACAGACAACATATTCTCTGTCTTCATATACGATTATAGTTTGAAATGTAACAATTTTATTGTCATTTTAAATGCAGGAATATCCTGCTGGAACTCTACAAAAACAAATTCACATTCATGGGTTTATATGTTTGATATTCACAATACCGACAATTTTTACTAAACATGTACCAAAACCTGCTAACTATGAAAACTCTTGATGCTTCTTAGCAGTTACAGTTGTGCTTGAAAGTTTTTGAACCCTTTAGAATTTTGTATATTTCTGCATAAATATAACCAGAAACATCATCAGATTTTCACTCAATTCCTTAAAGTAGATAAAGAGAAACCATTTAAACAAAAAGAACAGTGAGACAAAAATATTATACTTGGTCATTTATTTATTAAGGAAAATGATCAAATATTACATATTTGTGAATGGCAAAGGTATGTGAACCTTTGCTTTCAGTATCTGGTGTGATTCCCCTTTGCAGCAATAATTGCAACTAAATGTTTCCGGTAACTTTTGATCATTCCTGCACACTGGCTTGGAGGAATTTTAGCCCATTCCTCCGTACAGAACAGCTTCAACTCTGGGATGTTGGTGTTTCAACATTTCAATTGGAATGGTCAAGACTTTGACTTGGCCATTCCAAAACATCTATATATATAATTCACTAAGGGCACGCAAGACAGAGAGCGCAAGCAAGACACAGAGCCCCGCCCGCCAACTCTAAGACCATGAGATACGCTCGACAGGGCCCCGCTTGCCAACTCTAACTAAGGGCAAGCAAGACAGAGAGCCACGCCAGCCAAAGCCCGCCCGCAAACTCTAACAAAGGGCAAGCAAGACAGAGAGCCCCGCCCCCAACTCACAGAGCCCCGCCCCCAACTCTAAGACCATGGTATACGCACGACAGAGCCCCGCCCGCCATCTCTAATCTTACTTCCGCGTCCACTGTCGCTCTCGATCAAACAGCAATAATAAGCAAACAAACAAAGATAACTGGCAGTAACAGTGCAAAATTCACAATTGGTATGCCAGTTTGAAAAGATAAGTTTTGAGAGTAGTTTTAAAATGTGTTATTGAATCAAGCTGAGAAGAGAATTCCCGAGTTGAAGAGCACTATGAGAGGGGCTCGAGCTCCCATAACACAGAGTTTGATGTGTGGTACAGAAAGTACAGCTGCAGATGAGAATCGGAGTGAGTAAGATGAGTGTCAGTCTGTAGGAGATCAGTGAGGTTGTGGAGAGCTTTAAATGTTAAGAGCGGTATTTAGTATTGTATTCTGTAGTTAACAGGGAGCCAGTGAAGTGGAGAGAGAATAGGTGTAGTATGTTCAGTGGAGTTAGAACAGCAGGTTATTATCCTGGCAGCAGAATTTTGAATAAATTGTAAGCAATGGATACGTTTTTGTGGGATAACAGATAGAATAACATTACAGTAATCTATACGGGCATTGACCAATACTTTAGTACTGTGTTGCGTAAGAACAGGACAAAGTCTAGAAATGTTTTGGAGATGGAAGAAAGCAGTCCGAGAAATGTTACTTATACGGGAGGAATTATTTAATAATAATAATAATAAAAATAATATTATTTAATAATTGCCATTATTAGTGTATAAATGGATATAAATAATTGCATTTAAACGATTAGCCAAAATCTGTTGTATGTAACTGATACTGTTTAAAACGTTATTGTTTTTTCAGCAGAAAATCCGGTTTCCACGTCTACCTGTATTAGTTTAAATGGCAGTTTTACCACTCACAATAGGGTGGACGCCCTGACGTATCGTGTCGACTGGGAAACACAGTGAATGCGGCGTCTACCTATATATGTCTGTGTTTTTTTTAGCCTGCTACAGGAAGGTGCTCTCTCGACCATTGGCATTGGTTTCGCTTCTTGCTATTTTCGTTATATGCGACGGTGGTTTCCTAAGCCTTTGTTATACTGAATTCCTTTCTCACCGTTTTCCGTTCCTATTCTTACACCTCCGCATACTACGGCGGGCTTCAGCTAGTTAACTTTATTCTTCTTTAATCATTCTTTGGTAGAACGACTTGTGTGCTTAGGGTCGTTGTCTTGCTGCATGACCCACCTTCTCTTGAGATTCATTTCATAGACAGATGTCCTGACATTTTGCTTTAAAATTCTCTGATATAATTCAGAATTCATTGTTCCATCAATGAAGGCAAGCCGTCCTGGCCCAGATGCAGCAAATCAGGCCCAAATCATGATACTACCACCACCATGTTTCACAGATTGGATAAGGTCCTTATGCTAGAATGCAGTGTTTCCTTTCTCCAAACATAACACTTTTCATTTAAACCAAAAAGTTCTATTTTGGTTTCATCTGTCCACAGAACATTCTTCAAATAGCCTTCTGGTTTGTCCACGTGATCTTTAGCAAACTGCAGATGAGCAGCATTGTTTTTTTTGGAGAGCAGTGGGTTTCTCCTTGCAACCCTGCCATGTACACTATTGTTGTTCAGTGTTCATGAACATGAACATTAGCCAATGTGAGAGAGGACTTCAGTTGCTTAGAAGTTACCCTGGGGTCCTTTGTGACCTTGCCGACTATTACACACCTTGCTCTTGGAGTGATCTTTGTTGATCGACCACTCCAGGGGAGGGTAACAGTGGTCTTGAATTTCCACCATTTGTACACAATTTGTCTGACTGTGGATTGGTGGAATCCAAACTCTTTAGAGATGGTTTTGTAACCTTTTCCAGCCTGATGAGCATCAAGAACTCTTTTTCTGAGGTCCTCAGAAATCTTCTTTGTTCGAGCCATGATACACTTCCACAAACATGTGCTGTGAAGAGTAGACTTAGATAGATCCCTGTTCTTTAAATAACACAGGGTTCCCACTCATACCGGATTGTCATCCCATTGATTGAAAACACCTGACTCTAATTTCACGTTCAAACTAACTGCTAATCCTAGAGGTTCACATACTTTTGCCACTCACAAATATGTAATATTCGATCAGTTTCCTCAATAAATGAATGACCAAGTATAATATTTTTGTCTCATTTGTTTAACTGGTTTCTCTTTATCCATTTTTAGGTCTTGAATGAAAATCTGATGATGTTTTAGGTCATATTTATGCAGAAATATAGAAAATTCTAAAGGGTTCACAAACTTTCAAGCACAACTGTAAAATAAGGCTAAAACAAACAAATACCAAATGTTAGAGTTACTTGTTTGCCTTGTTTACCGCTTATTATATCTAATATCATAATACAGTGTTTTATAAGTAAAAAGCTTGCTGAATAATTTAAACTGGCTAATATAACATTTAGCAGTTAACATGTTACAGCACCTTGCATACTATGAAATTAACTGGTTACACTTTTATAATTTAAACATTTTAACATGAACGATAATAACCAACACACAATATGTTAAGTAAACAAATATTAACTACTAACTCTACTTCAGCCAACTCCAAACTTTTGTCTTTTTTGAGCGGGCAAATGTTCCTCACTCAATTTTTTTCCTCTTTGGGTAATGTGAATGTCAGAAGATTTCCGGTAGTCCTTTCAGTGGCTGGCCACAATGCCTATCAAAGAAGTGATCTTGGTTTTTTTTTTTTACACAATTTGAGAAAAGTTTGCCAGCTGTTTATACTGTGAAGTACTTATGCATTATTTGGGGAAAGTTTGTAAAGTAAACATTATTTCTTGTGAATATTTTTTGCTTGACATGTTGCAAAGAAACAAGACTAAAAAAATGATCCACAATTGGTCTGATATTTACACAGTGTTACTCATATTTTCCATCTGGCTCTTGGCCACACCAGCTTTGATGCTGGGTCAAGGATGCAAATGCAGAACAAAACCAGAGGCCCAATATTGGGCCACATATGCTGTACCAGAAGTAGGTTTGGTGGATTCATCAACTGTGGGCCAAAGGTGACCCATATGCATTATGCCAGTTTTAAGCCTGATGTAGCCCACTTGCAGCTGCAATCTGGAAATTTATGCAAAGAAATGTATTTATTACAAGCATGTTTTATTAACTTTTAAAAATTTTCCTTTAACACTTTTTTTTAAAGAATCTATTTACAAAACTCTTGTAAAAAACCTGAATTTTTATTAAATGTACCTTAACATATTTAAAATAAGCAGTGTTTAAAATGTACCTTATATAAAATATAGAACACACTTTACTTGTCAACAAGTATGCTTAAGTACACTAAAACAAATTTACATTCATATTATACTTTTTGAAAATATACAAAAAATGCACCAAGCTATACTTTCTAGCAAAGTATATATAAGTTCAAACATGCTTAAGTACACTAAAGTGCATTTCCTTTTAAAAGTAACTATTAAGTGTACAAAATTGCAGTTAAAGTGTGCTTGAAAAAAATGCACTTAAAGAAAATATATTTTTGTTATACTTTTAAAAATTGTAGCACATTATTAACACTAGAATCCCTGAAATACACAGTCTCCTATTGAATATTTTGCTGTTTGCTGATGTTTCTTTGTAAAATGACATTAGTGTGCTATTATTGCAATATGCGTGGATATGGACTCTGTAACATTGTTGGCTTGAAGATAGACGTATTCAGTAATTTTTATATCTTTCTTTCATAGTAGAACTCTGGTAACCATAAGCTCTATTATAAAACACAAAAGCAGGCTATTTTATTTATCAAATGCACACCAATTTATAATGCAATTTAATATGGCAAACTAATATATACCATGATTATGAATAAATAACTTTAACTTGAAAAATACCCAACTTATCCTTGAATTATTTCCAAGGTGATATAAAGTAGACAAAAGAAATTTAAGGAGCAGTTATGTCAAAATCCACCTAATGGCTATGAAGTAAGTTTTGTTTGCTGTGACCCTAATTAATTATCTGTCTTTATGCTGTTTTTTTGTCAGACTTAAATATATATTCTAATAAGATATTTTCAGCTGTAATTTAGATCAGTATTTCATATTTTGATTATTGTTGATAAATTACCATTTAAGAATGAACTGGATATTTAAAGTTTTAAAGTGTTTTCTGAGCGAAATGTATAATGCAATATAAAAAGGGCTTTTTCAGGAAGACCTGTTATACTAATAAGAAGAGATGTTTTTTATGATGTAACTAATATTTATTTACTTCCCCCTGAGTCTTTATGAACTTCTTTTAAGTGCTGATTCAGGATGTACAATGTAATTGATTGTGCATGAAAGCTTTGTTATAAGAGATACAATTAATGGCATAGTTTACAAGCAACCTACTGAATATTAATGTGGCACTTTGATATTCTATCTGTGATGTTTGAGTTTGAAATATCAAATACTAGGAAACTTTACATTCTGTGAGCCATCCTCCCAGAAAGAAAGCCTTTGCTGGAAAACATTTTTGAGAATGCAGTGTATGCCATAATTACCTGTATATTCCTTTTTTCTTGTTAGTCTTATATTACATTTGTGTATCCCTTGAAACTGGAGAAAATGCTGACAAGAACAAAACATTGGCAGAGCTGAGGGGTTGAGTCTACTTCAGCTGTTTCATTGATGATTACTGCCCTTACACTGGTGCAAGAGTTGTCTAAGAAGTGTGTCAGGGGCTACAATGCCTTAAAAAGGGCAGGTTTGTATTCTGTTATCTCACTGTCTCTCTCTCTTCTCTCCCTGCCATTTCAATCCTGAGTAGATCATCTCTCCCTGTGGCCATATTTACGCCATGGTGTCTGTTTCTGCCACACCATTCAAAGACAAAGCTAGACCCATAGACAAATTAACACAATAAGACAGAGTCACTAATGGTAGCCTATCATTGGTCTGTATTATTTTACCAATACATGATGAATTAATGTGTAAATTTGTCACATACCAGTTTTGATGCCCCTTCTGATTGTCTGTGGTTACAGATGTAAAGGAAATGTGAAGTGCTCTGCTACCTTAGCATTCAATCCTGACATTGTAGCATGAGTAGGGGATTTGGGGCATTCTACGTAATAAAAAGTATGAAGGGGAGAATTATGTCACCCAAGTACCCTATTGTGACAAAATACAGTTGCACTGAGAAAGTAGTCAGTTTCTTCTCAATATTTCATTGCATTGTTATCTATTGCAACTTAAATTTATAGATATAGAGGTGAAATTTTGGTCTTTTATCTGTAACAGTGAACATGTAATTTTGAATGAAAATTATGAACTTTTTCATAATTCTATCTACTAACATAAACATTAGAACAATCTAGACAAGAACAGGTCATTCAGCCCAACAAAGCTCACCAGTCTTATCCACTTAACACTAGAATCCCTGAAGTCTATGAAAAATCTTGTAATCCCAGCCCACCTTAAATTCCTTTGCACCTCTCCATCAGCGTCACTTGTTGGCTTGAGCTGGTAGAACTTTTTGCCCGAGTTGAGTTCCGTCAAGCGAGGGGATGAGATAGCAGGCTGCTTGCTACTTGTGCTGATCAACACATTTGCCAAACTAGGCGCTGATGGAAAGATTCAAAGGAATTTAAGGTGGGCCACGATTACGAGTTTTTTTGTAGGCTTTAGTAATTCTAGTGTTAATTCTTCTAAGAAAACATCAAGTTTAGTTTTGAAAGGCCCTAATGTGGTTAGGTTTATTGGCGATCCTAAATTGTCCATAGTGTGTGGGCGGGTGTGTGTGTGTGTGTGTGTGTGTGCGCCCTGCGGTGGGCTGGTGCCCTGCCCGGGGTTTGTTTCCTGCCTTGCACCCTGTGTTGGCTGGGATTGGCTTCAGCAGACCCCCGTGACCCTGTAGTTAGGATATAGCGGGTTGGATAATGGATGGATGGAAGTCCCAAATGTTTTACTATCTGCCATGCTACTTGGTAGCTTATGATTTTCTGTGTAAACACAATCTTCCTAATTTTTGTGTGAAATTTACCCTTATTTTAAAACAAGTCTTGATACACTAGTAATTCCCTTCATAATTTTAAACACATTAATCATGTCGCCTCTTAAACTTCTTTTGCTTAAACTGAAAAGGCTCAACTATTTTAATCTTTCTTCATAATTCATTCCTATAGCCCAGGAATGAGCCTAGGTTTGGGTCGTCCTGAGAGGAGTGCGTTACAGTAATCTAGTCGACTGAAAACAAACGCGTGAACTAATTTCTCAGTATCTTTCAGTGATATAAGAGGTCTAACTTTAGCTATGTTTCTTAAGTGAAAAAATGCTGCCCTAGTGATCTGATTAATATGCAATTTAAAATTCAGATTACAGTCAACAATTACCCCTAAGCTTTTTACCTCCATCTTGACTTTTAATCCTAATGTATCCAGTTTATTTCTAATAGCCTCATTGTATCCATTATTGCCAATCACTAAGATTTCAGTTTTCTCTTTATTTAACTTGAGAAAGTTACTATTCATCAATTCTGAGATACAAGTCAGACATTGTGTTAGTGAATCAAGAGAATCGAGGTCATCAGGTGCTATTAAAAAGTACAGGTGTGTGTCATCAACATAGCTGTGGTAGCTCACATTGTGCCCTGAGATAATCTGACCTAATGGAAGCATGTAGATTGAGAAGAGCAGCGGACCCAGGATAGAGCCTTGTGGAACACCATATTGGATATCATGTGTCTTTGAGTTGTAATTACCACAACTAACAGAATTTTCTCCCTGTCAGGTAAGATTCAAACCAATTTAAGACACTGTCAGAGAGGCCCACCCATTGACTAAGGCGATTTCTAAGAATATTATGATCAATGGTGTCAAATGCAGCACTTAGATCTAAGAGGATGAGAGCAGATAAATGGCCTCTGTCTGCATTCACTCGCAAATCATTTACTACTTTAACGAGTGCAGTTTCTGTGCTGTGATTTGTTCTAAAACCCAAATGAAATTTATCAAGAATAGCATGTTTATTTAGGTGGTCATTTAACTGCATAATGACTGCCTTCTCCTGAACTTTACTTAAGAAAGGCAGGTTAGAGATGGGTCTAAAATTTTCAAGAGCCGAGGGGTCAAGAGTATGTTTCTTAAGTAGGGGTTTAACTACAGCAGTCTTAAGACAGTCTGGGAAGACTCCCGTATCTAAAGACGAATTTAATATGTCAAGAACATTATCAATTAGCACGCCCAATACTTCTTTGAAATAATTTGTTGGTATTGGATCAAGGACGCAGGTGGAGGGTTTTAATTGAGATATTATTTTTTGTAAATCTATCCTAGTGAGAGTTTAATTTGTTTATAACAGAATGCTGGAGTTTAGGAGGATCCTTAGTGTTGGAGGGATATACTATGTTATTTCTAATATCATTAATTTTTGATTGAAAATACAGTGATAGCCTCACAGGTTTTATTGGAAGTACTTAGGAGGCATTCCTTTGAGTTACCTGTGTTTAGCAGACGATCTATCGTAGAGAATAAGACTCTGGGATTACTAGCATTGTTATTTATAATCTTAGAGAAATAGCAGCGCCTCTCAAGACGGACAGTGTTATTGTATTGTGTTATTTTAACTTTTAATATTTCATAGTGGATGGTTAGTTTAGTCTTCCTACATTTACGCTCAGCTCTATGGCATGTTCTCTTTAAATCCGACACTCTTTGGGTCTTCCATGGTATAATAATTCTAGAAGAAGTAAGAGTTCATATCTTAGTCCAACTGAGAATGTGAGGCCGGAATTAAAATAAGCTTTTCACTCATGATTGTGCAACCAGACAGAGCTTCAGCAGTTTTGCAAAGAAGAATATGGAATAATTGTAGTGGTCAGTTGTACAACACTGGTAGAAGCCCATTAAGCAAGCATCAGTCTGCTTTCTGTTTATGAGTGGCACAGCTCCTTTCAGCAGATTGTCAGGGGACCAACAGTGGGGGACAGCTGCAATCCGACAGAGTTTTTAGCCGGTGGCCCCCTATTGCTGGCTTGCTGGCGGCTGACCGCTTGGTAGTCAGTGGCTCAGGCAGCTCGAACACTAGTGGTAACCATCCAGTGGATTAACATTGACCCTCTGGTGACTAGCTGACCACTATTATAGCAGGTGGCCCTGCGGTGATCCATTGGTGGCATTTATTTATTGCAAGGTCAACAGACAAAATGTTCACTGATCATGGGCTGCTTTATTTCCTATTTTCCTAACATGAATATGCACTGAAAAGAGATTTAATTTGGTCAGTGTTTTGGTAAATTACTTTGAATTAAAACATAACATCTATGCAATTGATATGTTCCCGCTATAAGGGTGTATATTTTTTTTTCAATCTGATGTGAACTATTCAAATTGTTTTGACAGCAGCAGGGCCTAAATATTGGGCCATCTTATCAGCAAAAATGGGTCACTGAAGATGTTAATTGAATCATTTCTGATAAACCAAAGATTAACTACAATTTAAAAATATTTTAACACACATCAACATTAAAATCATTCAGTTGACTGGATCTTACTGGTGCATTTTATTAATTCTTTGGAGACAACACTTCTAGACCTCGGCATTTTACTGAGAAGCAAAATTTTCTACTGACAGTCTGAAAGTAGCAGTTTTACATTTGCGCTACTTAGTAGAACCCCTGCAGAGTTTTGAAGCTAGTTGTGAGGAGGGATGTATTTTCTCCATGGAGTTTTCACACTGGCACAAGTATTGAATGGGTAGGAGGATTCCAATTTTTTTACAGTCAAATGGTAAAAACAAAATTGTTTAGAACACCCAGAAATGCCTCTTTAGGCTCACAACCAACCAAATGTTTCAGATGTTTGTGTCATAAAAGGTCTCTTTTAGCTAATGGGTGTTCCATTTTTTGGAGCTAAAGTTGTAAACTTTGAATAACCAATTGCAGACGAGGGCACCGCTATTGTTTAGCAGCAGCGCCAGCGATCTCAGAGGTGAAGGCACGTGTTGCTGAAATGTGAAAGAGGGCCCGTTAATAATGAAATAAGCTTAATTCATAGTGGAAGAATAAAAACGATCTTAAGTGTATCTTTTTCAGTTATTATTGCGTAGCTCTCTACTGAATAGAGGAAATTCACATCTGCGCATTAGGAATCTCGGTAAGTACTAATTAAGTCTGTGCTGTTGTTACCAATTTTGGTAACATCACACAGTTAGAAAAGCCATTTTGGTGTTTTTCAGAGTCATATAAGAAGCCTCATGACTACTTGCTTTATTCAGAAAATGGTTCCACCTTGGACAGAAATCTAAAAAGCACAAGGAAGAGAGAATTTGAGATATAAAATTTCACATGCAATTCATATCAGCTGGTTATCTATGGTATTGTTTTGTGCTAGCAAGAAAATCCAAACCAAATCTGAAGTTCAATGCTGCACTTTCATTAAATGATGAAGATGATGACACCTTGTCTACAGCCCCACAACCTTTAAGATTTAATAAAAGTAAGATGTCTTGTCAGTTTTACCTGTTAAGTAGTAAATGCTTAGCATGTGACATGTTTAATTTCATTTTTTTTTTTACCTGGATAATGCATAACAATGACAATATCACAAAACCTACTAACTTGTCATTTAAAAAATTTTCTTAATCGGGGCAGAAAAAAATATCACTTCCATTGTGATTGATGCAAGTATTCTCAGGACAAACATGAAAAGATAAAATAATGATGTCATCAGTATGGAAATAGGATGTACTGTATGCATTTTGGTAACCTTGCTTTCAGCAGTTTCCCACAGGCATAGCACTCCTCATATTGAAGGTATTTTGTCTTTGCTCAGTACATGCTGTGTGCTCTGTAAATATTCTGTTCATTCATCCATTCAAAAAAAAATGTTCTGCATGCTGGTGTTAGAGTAAGATATTTAAATAACACTTTTTTACATGACCCAAATAAATGTAAAGTCCCTCTGCCAGGACAGCCTCTTTACAACATGCAGGTATGTGTAGTGCATTTTTCCAATGACTGTTTTCATGATTTGGAAATCAGTCGGTTCTTTGGGGCCTTCTGCTCAACTGTGTCTTTTTTCCAACAAATCACATCTTTGTATTTGACAAACAGATTAATAATTTTGTGAAGTAAACATTTACCCATTTACTTTTTCAAGTTTAAGTCATGCTTATAGACCCCATCACCAAGAAAGTCCATTCACTTGGAAGGTTATTTTATAGTGATGCCTGAAAATTCTCATTGATGATATAAGACCTTCATGTGCTATGACAAAATATTTTTAAAATTTTATTTGTATAATTCCTTAACAAAAAACACATCCATAACAAAAACCACTGCTAACTTGACATTTTGATAATTTCTCACTTGGGGCCAAAATCGCTAGTGCTACAATGAACACAAGGTAAATAGCTTGTGACTGATATAGCCATTCTCAAAACAAAGATAAAATAATTGTGTGATTACTATGGAAATCCACTTATGTATGCATTTGGTATTTTTTTTTTAATTCACCTTACTATAATTGTCAATCAGTGTTTTTCATATTAATTGCTAACTTATGTGATGTAGTTTTAAAAAGTTGCAGCAGGTCTGGACCAGGTGAATCCCAGCAGAACCTGTCTGATCAGAATGCACTTGACAGAGAGTATAGTTTACACATAACACATAGTAGGTAGAGCAGCAATCTACTGCTCCCTGTATAATTTTTGATATATCCCTTTTTACATTAAAGATTACTTCAGAACAGCAATGACAATGATGACAAAGATGCAGGAGGACCTTACCAGCAAGCTCTTTAGCATCGTACAGAGACTGGACAATATAGAAAATACCATACAAATTACAAATACTGTACTTATGTTGCTGTGGAGCATCTTTTTCTCTTCTCCTCAGCACAGGAGAAACTCTGAAGGATTTGGATACCATGTGTGAAGCCCAGGGTGCATACAGCACCCATAACCCTGACACAGACAAGCTAGACACAAGTTTGCCACACAGCCCACAGTTTATCTACTCTTGGGGGTGCTTCCTTTGCTCCCCACAGCATAGCAATACAGCACCAATTGGCACACAATGCTTAGTACCTTTTTCTTTCTTTCCTTCTCTTCCTGTCTGCCTCTGCTCCTCTTGGTAAACTTTGTCCTCCAACTCCCGACTCTGGCTTTCAGACTGGGGTGAGGTGGCTCCTTTTATTCAGCACCTGGGAGTGCTCCAGGTGGTTCATCAGGATTACCTGGAATCACTCCCAGGTGTAATGGAAATTCATCATATGGTTCTGCAGCTCCCCCTGACAGCCCCCACAGAATTCAACAGGGTTGTACCAAACTGCAAGTCCTGGCATGTCCTGTGGGGATCCATGGTGCCACAGCTTCCCAGGAGCGCTGCCCTCTAACATCTCAGGAGAGGTTGTGCCTCACAGATGCTCTCTCCCCTGGTCCTTCCATCCAGGTGGTGTCCTGGCCAGGTAATGGCCAAAGCCGCCTATCACACATGCTTTTTAGGCACAGGAGCTTCAATTCAAAATATTCAAAATTGCAATACAATTTTGGATATTTGAACAGTTATTCTAAGACATGCATATTAATGCCTGTTGTTTTCCAACAGTGGCAATATCTGTCTATTAAAGGAGGCAGGACAGTCAAAGAATTAGTGAGGTGAAAAATTCCCTGCCTAATGTCAAATGCTGTGGCCCAGTTGTGTAACTGGACTGGTGTGGGAGAGAAAATCTGTTTCAAGGACCTTAACCTGGAAATCATTATCCACGGCATGGAGGGTTTTACAGCCACTAACAAGCATCAATCCCCCGGGTGCCACA